>NC_044033.1:392277019-392561126 GCF_901765095.1 Microcaecilia unicolor | reverse complement strand
ATACCATTACAGTAATGAACCTCACTCTTAAGCCAGGGTATGTGGAGTATTATCTTAGTGTCTCAAATTTACTGCGTTCCTTTTTGTGGCATTCATTCAGTGCTTAATCTGTCTGTAGAGATGCTTCTTGTTGAATACAGTTAAATCCCTGTGTACGTCAAGGAAAGGGAAAGTGGGCTGAAGCGATTGAATGAATTCTCTCTTCACAGCAGGTGTAGAATAGCAAAATGCTTCTAGCCTCATTCGGTCTAATGATAGACAATATATCAAAGGAATAATAAACCTGTCCCACTAAGGATAATTGCCAAGCGACATTCCTGTCTACCTGTTCTGATGAGCATTGGTTTGTGTACCAGCCAGCACCACTGCAGTTTGTTTGCAGTGCTTCTGCAGTGCAGGATAATTTAACTAATTACATCTGATTATTGTAATTACAAAAAACAGATGATCCTATTTACTTCGTAAAACGATGGACAGCAAATAAGCAAGTGACTCAGCATCACTTTTCTGTGTTGTAATTCCTTTTATCTTTTTTGTTGTTTTCAAAGGTAAGAATGATGGTTCCGTTGGGGGCAGGCAGTACTTCAAGTGTAACCCAGGTTATGGTGTTCTCGTGAGGCCCAGTCGTGTGAAGAAAGCCACTGGGTCTGCTAGGAGGCGTAGCGCAGGAATGCGCCTGCAGGCAGGGACTTCACCCGAGAACCGAAAGACCAGTAGTTTGTCAAATTCAGCATCCAGCTTGAATTCACTGACAGCCATGGCCAAACCAGAAGGAGCATCATCTCTCCGACTTGAGGAGAAGAGCCAGAGGAAGCCAGAGAACAGAAAGTCCTGGGCTAACTGAGAGAAAGCAGATATGCCTGGTTATGTTCTTGTGGAAGAAACAGTGAACTGGTTGTGTGCTAGTATGGATTCTGAATTGATGAGAAGCCTAATGGCCCTGAAATATTCATTTGTGTTGAGAGCTGCTATTTCTCCGTGGATAACCAGCATCTGCACTTCCCTCTGTCTGCATTACCATTTCTTGTCTGGGCTCAGGATATTGTTATTTTCCTGTTAAACGTAAATCATGGTATGTGTCTATAAATTGGACTACCTAAAGGCTCAAGCTCATGGCGTCAGCAGACTGGGCAGCTGCTTTATTTTCTATGAGAGCTGCAGCCTGCTGTTTTCTCTTGCCTTTCTTTTCCAAATGCTTCCCCTCCTTATTCATTCTTTTCTGCTGCAAAATAAAGATCAAAAATCACAATCCATTCCATAAACAAAGCAGATTCTGGGGAGAAACATTTGGCCCAGCATTAATATAGAAGCTGTTATTCTCCTATGACGGAGCAAAGAACATAAATTCTCCGGAATTGGTCTGGCCTAGACTTCATTTCACTGCCCTCAAAGACCCACATCACGTGTGTGATTGGTTTTGGCGTATGGATCTTGATTGATTTTACAGTGTATGGACAAGCTTCTACATTAGGTAAATGCAGAATAATTAGGTAGGAAGGAGGGAGATGATTCTTTTCTGATTGGTTGTATTTCCATTTGGACCTTTGGTGGGGGATACAGGGGTATTGCCCCAGTGCTCAAGGTGCTATTTTTACAGAAACGGTTCAACATGACATCTGTGCGCTGGGGACCTCCATAGCCCCTGTTCAACTGTTTCAGCAATCACTTCAGCATCTTGCTGTTAATTTGCAAACAGTCTGCAGCAGATACGTTTTTAGTTAAAACAGGCTCTGTCATTTTTAAAGTTGATGGGCAAAGTGCATTTTTCTTTTTGTTGCAATATGCAAACAATACATTGTATTTATTTAATTTATTTTTTTGAATTTATGTAATGTGTGCGATTTACAATCATCCAACTGCTTGCAGTTCTGTACACATTCCAGCCGGCGCCCATAATACACTGCCCAATTTTTGGGGGCTATGGCCACCTGCAGCCCATCAGCACAGCCTTGGCATTCATTGAGATTATTAAGTTCATTTCTTTTTAACTGGTTTTTAGTGCTTTGTTTTAAGGGCTGGATCACCTCCACTGGGTGTAGCTTAGTTTCCTTTGGGAATTTTTTAATGTGCTTAAGAAAATCCAAAACTTTATTATGTAATGAGTTGAAGTATTTTGTTAAAAACCAAGCGGATACAAGCACGGTTCAGCCCAAGGCTCTGGACTCACTTGGCACATGGATTGTAAATATGCATGAAGGAGGGCTGGATATGACTGCTTGAGATGTGGTTCTTTGCATGACTGTGCTGAAGTTGCATTGTGTTGACCTATAACAGGTATACAGTATAATATATCCAGTGCCTTAACATTGCAGATCACAGCATCAAAGGCTGATCTATAAAGGGTAGAGCATGGTGTAAGTGCTGCCAGGTGCAACATTTTACACAGAATCATCAGATCAGAAATTTCATTTTTTTTAGGGGTTAATAAGTATTGCTTTATCTGTGCCAAGAGGCAGCTGTGTCTTTCTTTCATGTGGAAACTAGTTTTAATGTTTGCAGGCAATATTCTGTAAAGGAGAACTTTGCACAACAGAGAGAAAATAAATTTAATTTTTGGATTTTGAACTTTGTAAAAAGATTTCCCTTTTTCTAATTGCAGAAGATGTTGAAAAACAAACATTAAATTTTAATGTGCACTAAGCTGGTGAATCAAGGTTTAATTAATTTTAATAGAGTCCTTTCCACATTTCTTCTGTGTACTCGTTTTTAAGTATTGCAGAATTTTTCGGGCATGGTCTCTAATTTATTTCAGTTCCATGCACAGAGACCTTTGTACAGTGCTTTTCAGCATTTACTTATTACAGCTTAACAGCTCACCGAGACACATGATCAGCTGATTTCATGGTTACATGCTCTGTTTAATTCTGGTGTGCCTCGAGCATAGACTGGTCTGCTCTGCTCATAATGGACTCTGTAAGATGAAACTGAAATAACCCACATTCCAAAGAATCATTTTTTAAACCATTGAAAGACATGTATAATCATAAAGTCCTATGAGTGTGAACATCAGGAGTTTCCACCTATAATATTTCTCCATCTCGAATACAATGCACATGTTTATAAGTCAAATCTTCATATGACCAATGATTCTTTGTCACAAATCTGTTATCTTCAAACGTAGTTTATAGTATTCCCTACCAAACATGTTGGTAGTGTTTTGCCACGATCTACTGCCTGAACACATGTAATTTTATTTATTTTGCATATATATTGTAAAACCCCCGCCTTCATTTATATGGCATTTGGTTATCTTGACAACAGTGCTACAGGTGATGCCCTAGTGTGAAGAAGTTTATAATTGGACCAAATGTACAGTTACTCAGTGTGTCTTTTGCACTTGGCTAGCGTACACTTCAGATCACTAGGATATCTCCAAACCAGCCTTCGTTTTTCTTCCAGTCCTTCGATTTTTTCGCTAATACAATCAAATCAATATTTAAAGTCAGCTACGAGAGTGTGTGTTTTTTAAATGCCAGTCACAGCATTTTAAAATGGATATATTCGCGCATCCGTCGTACGAGGCAATGGCGCTGACTGTACATGGGCAGGACTTGCCAGCTGCCGCTCCACATATAGCAAAATATTCATATTAGCTATATGGATAGAAGCTGAATATCACCGCTGGTCTTTTAGTAGGTGACATGCCCTCACTTTACTGTTGCCTATCCAGATATGTGAGAGTGTTTGGAGGGAATTTCTGGCAGCACTGTTCACATAGTACCGGTTGAAAAATTCACAGGTAGGAGACTTCCTCATTTATCAGTGGCCACTCAATGTGTTGAAATTAGCAACTAATCCATTCCACACTATATTGATTTTAACAATTGTACAGTGTATTTTAGCTAACCTAACTCCCCCCCCCCCCCCCAAAAAAAAAAAAGTATTTAAGCACCATGATCAGTGTTTATTCAAATGCTGAGTGTGGTATTTAAGGTTATACCTGGTTATTCAGTTGCGGCCAGTACCCAGATACAGATGCTGCGTATCTGGGTGTAACTTTATCCGGGTATGGCCTGTATTCAGCTGTTTTGCTGTCCTAACTTGTCCAGATACTGATCTAGGTACTGGTGCTCGATGTTGGTAATACCTGGATAAGCCTGACTCAGCTCTGCCTTCAGACTGCCCTGGCACTATGCAGATGGCACTGAAACAGTAATGATTTTCAGTAGTGTTTTTTGGATGGTGTTGAAAATCAGTGGCTAGCCCCAATATGTGGCATTTATCCGGTTAAGTGCGGCCAAATATTGAGGTGATATTTTTTCCAAGCCTGGTGTCTGCATTAGAGATGGAAAGTAAATTTAAAGTAATGTACCTGCTAGATTTCTTTCAGTATCAACAAAGCTGTTCCTTGATTTTCCTCTTTGAATTGAATTCTTAGTTACTCTTTTTTTTTTTTTTTTGTTGGTTGGTTAATTCTAGTCTATTTTCTTATGGTCACAGTCCATGCTTTAAAAAGTCTTGTAAGTTCACTTTTTAGGCTCCATATACTATATTCATACTTTAAATGCTTCTGTGTGAGACATGCATAGCAATATAAGTAAATAGCGCAGGAACGCCCTGATTTTAGTTTAGTAAATAATGAAGTGACCAAACAGTAAGCACTAATTCACTGCTTCCCAAACCTGGTTCTGGGGGCATCCCAGCCAGTCTGGTTTTCAGGATACCCACAATGACTATTCACGAGAGAGATTTGCATGCATGCACTGCCTCCATGCAGATCTCTCTTGAATATTCATTGTGGATATCCTGAAAACCTGACTGGCTGGGGTGCTTCCAGGATCAGGTTTGGGAACCACTGCACTAATTTGTTATCACACATATAAAACAAACTGAACAAAAGAGTTGTCTTGATGTTTCTCTTGTTTTTAACGAACAATTGAGCCATCAAAAAAGAAAATATTGTTAGCTAGCACTGATGCATTAAATGAAAAGGGAGAGGAGGAGTAAAGGCAACAGGCCATGAGACAGTTTGGTATGGTCTGCCTTTGAAATGTGCAGTGCTGTATAGAAAGGCAATTTGCAGTAACATACTGGCCTAATTGCTATTCATAGATGATGATTCCACATTGGCCACTTAAGTAATTTCCAACATCAGTCCTTCCACCATTTAATAAAAGTCTCTTAAAGACACTTTCATCTGCTTTGAAAACCTATTATTTCCTGCATGCGTTCCCTTCTGTTGAATGTTAGATGGGCCATTTTAGTTGGACTGGAGGTCTCCGATGGCACTCCCCTACCTTCCTATTGTATTGTACAGTTTGTTTACTTCCTTTTTAAGTTATAATTTGACTTTTAAACTGATTGTATTATAGGCTTCCTTGTGCGTTCTTCACTTTTATACTATAAACTGCTTAGATATATTTTATTTGCAGTACATTAAATAAAGATAAAATTTGAAATCATGATTATGCATAATGCTTGGATTGGCCGCTGTCGTGGACAGGATGCTGGGCTCGATGGACCTTTGGTCTTTTCCCATTGTGGCATTACTTATGTACTTACTTATGGATGTACATATTACGTCATATTGAGGTGTGTCAGTCTTGTTTTAGTTCATGTGAATAACCAGTACGGTAGATACTTTGAGAAAGATGAGTTGGCCTATCCAGTCTGTCTTGCCTTGGCTACAACACCTACCGAAGGATATCTTCTGGTTGTCAGCACTACAAACTCAACTGCCTGCACTTCTTTCGTTTTGGAGATTATCCTTCCTTGTTCTGAGCACTGCCTGCTTTGCAAAGAATTTATTACAGCTGTCGGCTGTACATGCAGGACCAAGATCTTTTTATGTAAGTCGCTCTTGTCTCACCTTTTAGATCATTTACTGTCATTGGTAAATGATCATATTAAGCTTCCAGCAACAAGCAGGCACTTCATTTCTTGTACCCACTGTCTCCCAATTCAAATTAACACTTGCTCTGTATCTGTTCCAAGCATACTTAAATTCTCTCAGTTTGGTATCTTCTGCCTCAGCTAGTAGATTATACCAAGCATCCACCACCATCTTGGTGTCCTCTGAGCCACCATCCTCCAACACATGATTCTTATTCCATGAACTTTTTTTTCTATGAAAAAATGTACCTCTCTTCTTTATTGAAGCCTGATAAGTATTTGCATGTTTCTAGCATATTCCCCCTTTCCATTCTCTCTCAAAAGATGTGTTTTGAGTGCCTCTCTGTATATGGTTTGTGGTGCTGGAACTGAACACAGTACTTAGTGTGAGGTTTCACTAATGATCTACACAGGCATATTACCACCTCCATTTCCTGTGTTTATGCATCCAGACTTTCCCTGTTGCTTGATTACATTAACTAGCAATATTCAAGCCTTCTTAAATGATTTCTCCTTGGGTCCTTTGCTGTTTAATAGTTACCTGTTCTTGACCTCCTAGTGAATAAGTGACTTATTTTTGTATCCAGGATTCAGTATTTTGCACTTTTGTTTTGTACTTGAAACATAATTCCCAAGCCCTTGCTCATTTCAGTTTCTTTTTTTCCTACCACTCACGATCTTTACCCTGTTAGATTTTTGTATCATCTGTTTTTCCATCAAGTCCCTCTGCAATATTGCTAATATTCCTGGTGCTTGACAGAATCTCACATCTGAATGTGTTTGATTAAAACTTGTATGAACTATATGAAATGTTTTCCTTTGTGTGGAGGAATTAAACTTGATTTATATATTTTCCTAGTATAATGGAAAATATTTTTTTAAGTATATACATACTTGGAAAACTATGGCAGTTGAAAAAAAATTTCATATCTTAAGAAGCCTGTAATGCAGGCCAGGTCTCACATTTTGAAGGTTTATGTACTGCACGTTTACTGAATCCACTGTACTTACTAACCACACCCACTGCATGAATTTTATTCTGCTTTTATGTTGTATTATAGGTGAATATGAGACCAGGAAGTTGTCCACTGTACATTTAAGGGACACCACAAATAATTACACAGTAGTAAGAATTTGACTCAGGTCATGCCATTTTAGTGATTCATGTAAAGGGCCATGGATTTGATATACCGCCTTTCTATGGTACAACCAAATCAGTTTACATTTTTTTTTTAATTATGTCCAGGTACCTTCCCTGTCCTTAATGGGCTCAGGTCTAAGTTTTGTACCTGCGGCAATGGAGGGTTAAGTGACTTGCCCAGAGTCACAAGGAGCTGAAGTGGGAATTGAACCCAGTTCCCCAGATTCTCAGCACTAACCATTAGGCTACTCGGCAACTCTGTGTGCATTTACAGCATTTTAATCCTGACCTAAAATAGAATCTTTAATTTTTCATAAGTGTATTTTCTATACATATAGCGTTTTTTCATCTCTTGACTAGTAACAAGTCTTTTTGTGGTGTAGTATTGTCTCTTTGACAATACTGCACCTCACATTTAAATGAAAGGCAAAAAGTGAGAGTCACTGTGCTCTGAAAGGGCCAACTTAAAGCATTCATAACTGCGTTGCAGCAGCTCCCATTGGAAAGAGGGGGATAGGTCCAGCTTAAAAGCTAAGAGGACGATGCCAAGAAAAGGAATAGTTATTTAAGGATGTTTGAGAGGGCTCTTCTGGCACGTCCCACACATGCAAATGTATGATCTCGTCTGTTTACTTCCTGAAAAATCAGTGCATTTTTTGGTCGAAACAAACCCCACAGAGCTTTCAGATATGACTCACTTCCACAGAATAATTTTTATTTTAATAAAAGCCACTCGTAGTTTAAGTTTGAAAAAGAGAATGTGGTTGAGCTGCCAATAGTAGAAATGATTTCAAAATCTATGGCAGTGTTAAGAACCTAGACATTAGCCTCCTCTCAGAATTCTCTGCAGTTTACGATCCTCCTCTGCATTGTTAATGTCGATTTCTTGGGGAAGTCTCCAAGTTAAATTCTATCTATCTTTGCGTATTAGTCTCACCTCATCAGCTGTATGCCACTGGTATTTTGCCTTCAATCGTGCAACAGCACAAGGGCTTTCCAACTAGCAATTGGTATCTTTCAGCATCTCATGATCTCACCGTGTTATTTCCCTGTAATCACCAGGTCTCATTCTATAACTTGTATATATGTCTTCACTCTTCTTGAAAAATGTTTGAGGAACATAGGTGGAAAATGTCAGTGGGTAGAGAGAGCTGTCAGTGGGAATTGAGGCGATAAAGCCACCTAATCAGACTGTCTTCTGAAAAGTAATGAACAAGAGTGATTAGTATGCTGCACGGTTTCAATTAATTATTTTAGACTTTTAATGCACTTTATTTACATATGGGGTAGTATTCTTCCCTTACAAATCTGGGACACCTGGGGGTTCATTTTATAAAACGTCCACGTGTAAACCTTTTATACAATTATGTGGCAGTATAGAAATATATATGGATGTGTGCCTTGTATAAGTCCAACCAAGCAAGTAGGCAAGAGGTCTGTTAATTCCCAAAGGAGAGAAATATTGGAAGCAGACCTGATCAAATGTAGATAAAATGAATTAGATGATTGAATTAAAATAACACCTGACAAAATGTTTAGGGAGGAGCAGGGGTAGAATTGTGATGTATGTGCCTATTTTACAAAATACAGTCAAGCAAACACAGCAAAGGTGACCAAAAAAAATGGAGCTAGATTATATTTAAAATCATACAGGAAATTGTATTTAAACATCCAATAAACTAGACACAAATCGGGGTTTCAGCCACAGCAGCCTGTTTCAGGAGTCTTCAAAATGGATGTGTGGTCGAACACTCGAGCTCTCAAATGTAGCACCAGATAGCAATGCACGAGTGAACGAGCAGTTATGATTCTCTGGGAGACAGCATTGCATGTTTCAAAGGTGCATTGATATAAAATTGACTTAAAATTAGGAAACTTTCTGAACGCTTCACAGAGGCCTATTATAAAATCGGGCCCATACTGTTATTTGGTACCATTAATAATATTTTTCCATTAAGGGAAGTGGCCATTTACTTGGATGACTTCTGCATGCTAGAAGTTCTAAGCATGTTGAATACAGTTTCCAAAGACTTTTATTTAAATAACCAGTAGTCACCAGCCTGCATGCCCTGGTTGAAAATTGCCTCCCCCCTTCCCCGTCTCACCCCAGTATAGCAACTACAATTCACTGAGACTGTCATGCATTTAATGCCATGCACATAGAATGGAATTCCTCAGATTAAAAAGAAAGTTATTAAATGTTGGTTTTCTTGCAAAAATGTCTATATGCATTGTAATATCAAAAAGTTAATATTCCAATTCATTCCCTGGAACATTTAATAGATTGATTGTTTAGGCTTGCTTGGTGACCTCAGTAGTACTGCTGTATTTGCCATGTGAAGGATCCTAATTTAATCCATGAGTTGGATCTTTTCACTCCTTGTATTGACTGAGGTGTAGAATGCTAAGGAGGCAGTATTCACAGTCCTCGAGAGAAAGGAGAGACGGTCATGCTCTTTGCTAAATGGTAATACCTAGTGGCCAGATTTAAGACACTGTGATTATAGCCCCTGACTCAGGACTGTCTCTGTAGTAACTATTCTGTAGTGAGGGGCTATAAAACAAGGGGAAAATCTGAGGAGTTGCAAATGAAAGTTTGTGGTGCCAGATCCTAGCTCTGATTCAAATGAGATGGAAATACTAATCCTGGAGAAACTCTGTTGGGGGGGGGGGGGGATTCTGTGCACAATATTTTACAATTTGCATATTGTGGCATAGTATTTCTCCTGGAGTCCTATAAAAAAATGATAAGGCAGGGCCTCTCCCAGGCCTAACTTCAGATGGCTGCCCTTTCCCCTTGGCTTGCTCAGGGCCTCATCTTGTTCTTCCTGTGGCTTGACTGTCCCCTTCCAACTTGCTATCTACTGTTCCCAAGTTCAACCCTCCCCTGCCTCCATTACCCACCCCCAGGTTTGACATCCTTACCCATGCTAGTATGTCTTTGACTCTCCAGCGGTGGGACCCTGCTGCTTCTCCCTTGCTCTTTATCTGCAGGCCATTTGCTCCCCTCGCCTCTTCCAGCTATGCTGGCTCTTCTAGGGTGCATAGGCTGACACAACTGCTGTTTCCAGCTTCGTAGACCCATACCTCCCTCTGGTCCACATGGGTCTCTTCAGGTCTGCACACACTGACACTGTTGCTCTCTGCTGTTCTTCAGGTCACTTGATGAACAGCACACCTGGCAAGGTGTTTTTTTTTAACTAGCTGGATTACTTTTGGGATTGGATTTAGCTCGTACCTTTTCTGTGGTAATTCAAGGCGAGGTACATTCAGGTGCACTATAGATGATTGATTATTTTATTTGGGGGGAATAAAATGATATAAAATGTTAATTTTCATAATGTTCTCTCAGGTGAGAGCTCTAAATAAACTAATCTTACTGTGTAATGTAGAAAAAGGAAGATGTGGGTGTGTGTTCTTGTAGACTGAGGATAACAGTAGGCAGTGAGATGTCTTCACCTGGCATAGAAACCCTTTTATATCTGAAAATGAATTCTATTTGCAATTAGCTGAAATCACAATTAAAAATGAGGGAGAAAAATAATGAGCATCATCCAAAGCTTTAGTGGATCTTACACATAGTCTGGTGTCCTAAACAATTCCTCTTTCGCCATTGAATGATTTTCTGCCTCCATTGCTGATAGCAGCACCGCTCAGTGCCTCATTCTGGTTTGTATTTGAGTGTTTGAAGGATCTTACTGTATAATGGGTCATGTTCTAAAGGTCTGTGTGAAGGAATGAAACCACTGTGGATGTGAGGAAGCAGCAGAATTTGTGGCACATGTACAAAGGGGAGCCAGAGGCAATGAACTTAAATTCTTGCACTGTTTTTGGTATCTTCTACCTCAGCTAGTAGATTATACCAAGCATCCACCACCATCTCTGTAAACAAACGTATCTTCTGAGTCACCCTCCCTCCAAAACATGATTCTTATTCCATGAACTTCTTTTTCTATGAAAAAAGTACTTTATTAAAGCCTGATAAATATTTGCATGTTTCTAGCATATTCCCCTTTCCGGTCTTTCGTCCAGAGATGTCTTTTGAGTGCCTCTCTTGTGTATGGTTTGTGGTTCAGGGCCTTCTTTGAACTGCTTACATCCTTAAAAAGGGGCAATGAACATTAAAAACAGTACCCTTTTGTTTTGGAGCTTACTGTGGGAAATGCTCAGGCATCCTGTGATAATTTTCTGATCTGTACATGCAAACCACACACTAAAATATTTGTCTACTTTATTTCAAAGGAGGTGGCGTAGGCATTTCTGTGCGAATCAGTGCAGCTACATTACCACGCACTAACTGATTAGCGCAGGATTAGTCAAGTGAGCCTTTACCACCTATGAAAAAGGTGTCAGTAAGTGCACACACACTAATATGGAGTGGAGGAGTGGCCTAGTGGTTAGCATGGTGGACTTTGGTCCTGGGAAACTGGGTTCAATTCCCACTGCAGGCACAGGCAGCTCCTTGTGACTCTGGGCAAGTCACTTAACCCTCCATTGCCCCAGGTACAAATAGTACCTGTATATAATATGTAAGCTGCATTGAACCTGCTATGAGTGGGAAAGCACAGGGACTACTTCAACTTACTCCTCACCGGCCTCCCACTTAGCCATCTATCCCCCCTTCAATCTGTTCAGAACTCTGCTGCACGTCTCATATTCCGCCAGAACCGATATACTCATATCACCCCTCTCCTCAGGTCACTTCACTGGCTTCCAATCAGATACCGCATTCAATTCAAGCTTCTCCTTCTTACCTACAAATGCACTCAGTCTGCTGCTCCTCACTATCTTTCTACCCTCATCTCCCCTTACGTTCCCGCCCGTAACCTCCGTTCACAGGATAAATCCCTCCTCTCAGTACCCTTCTCCACCACCGCCAACTCCAGGGTCCGCTCATTCTGCCTCGCCTCACCTCACCCTATGCTTGGAACAACCTTCCTGAGCCCTTACTCCAAGCCCCCTCCCTGCCCGTCTTCAAGTCTTTGCTTAAAGCCCACCTCTTCAATGCTGCGTTCGGCACCTAACCCTTACCGTTCAGTGAATCCAGACTGCCCCAATTTGACTGCCCCTATCGGACCGACCGTTCACTTGTCTATTAGATTGTAAGCTCTTTGAGCAGGGACTGTCTCTCTTTGTTAAATTGTACAGCGCTGCGTAACCCTAGTAGCGCTCTAGAAATGTTAAGTAGTAGTAGTAGTTAATGTCCATGTGCTAATGGCAACATCGGCCATTTTACTGCTGTGGTAAAAATGGCCTTAGCATGTGGGAAAACCCTGTGTAAGGCCACTTTATACCACAGCTTAGTAAAATAAATCCATTAAGAAATCGTTTTTGACAAGATACTGTGCCATGCCTGCAGCAGTTGCCACAGTCTGCTTACTAAAGACGACATTCACTTGGTGTATGCTCACTAAAGTCTAAATCCCATGTTTGACATTCATCCTCCCATCATGTTCCTCAGTAATGCTTTGCAATGGGAGGGTTTATGTGGCCATTGCATTGGTACCGAAATGTGTCCAGTTCTCTGAACTAATATGAAAAGTGCCTTATCCGTCACAGTGTTTCTCTGTTCAGCTTAGTATCCACAAAATATCTGACAATACAAGCTGGAGTTGTAAAAATAAGAACCTAACTTTTGTAAGATCTTGCCTTTATTCCTTGCTGATTTCATGCTGTCTTTATTTTTTAATGTCGGTCTTCCAAAAGTACTCAAGAATTTGTGAACTCAGTGCCTTGTGAGTATAACCTATTATCTACAGATGCTCAGGAGTTTATTGATTTTGCCACAAAAATAAAGCAACATGCAAACTTTAGTGCTATTTGATAAGTCATTGAAAACTGGCTGCAAGCTTATTGGGGGAGCAAATATGACATTTCTGTTATCTTTGTGCTTCTGTGTGTAGTAGGTTCATCAATTCCTTTCAACTCTACCCACTTTTTTTGCCATCATATCCTCTGGGCTTTAGGCTCAGTCAGGAAACACATTTCTGTTGGTCTGCAAAACTATGAAACTTCATCTAGAAACTACTCTTATTCTCCCCACACACATACACGCACACGCATTTTTGACCCCCTATAATCTATCCAAGTTATTGCAGCATCAGCCCTTAACCAGAAACTGCATCTTTCAGTGTGGCATGACTCATGAGGTGGGATAAGGTGTCTTCAGGCCACCCTCATGAGGCTGACAGCACTGTCATGCTCTGGGAAGCCTGAGGGGCAGGCATTATCTTAGGATCTAAACCAGGCCTCTCACATGGTAATGTATAGCACTGCCACAGGGTCACTTTATTTACATTTTTACAGCACAAGCAGAAAAAATGGAGCTGAGGGGAGAAAGAAACGGTTCTCTAATGAGATTTTCCTTTAAGGAAACACAATTGCAAATTCTGGGGAGGGGGGCAGGGGATTATAGCTGTCACCCCCATTCTTTGCAGCAGCACTGGTATTGAAATCAGTTTCCTTCCATGTGACCATCCTTTGAGAATTTTCTGTCCATCAGTACTTGATGTGTCATTTGCAGATATAAATTATCTTATATATTTTATTCATAAATGTCGATAATCTTGGTGTACCTAACTGCTTTCTGGATTTTTGTAAACACTAATGTTTTCACATTTAATCTGTTCTGGGAATTTCATGTGGATTTTTGTTTTGCCCCATCTATTGATTTTTGTAAATGTGATGGGTCTGTTTGTATACATACACACAAAGAACTGTATTTAGACTGATATTGTATGTTGATTATTGTACTTAATGGGAGCAAAATCCAAAGACATTTGTAATGAATTGTAAAACTTTTAATGCTGTATATTGTTTAATACTAAACTATTGGTATTCCTGTATCATACATGCAATCTGATATCAATAATTAAAGTATGATTTCTGTTGTGTTTGAAGGGTGCCAAGTGTAGTCTGTATACAAGGCAAGGCCCAGTATATTCATTTGGCTTTGAAAGGTGATTTTTTTTGGGGGGGGGTGTGGGGGGGGGGGGGGGGGGGGGGGGGGGGGGGGGGGGGGGGGGGGGGGGGGGGGGGGGGGGGGGGGGGGGGGGGGGGGGGGGGGTACTTTTTTGCAGGACCTAATGAAGTCACATGAATGGCTTTCAACACAGAGTATATGTAATATAACTGATTATGGACTACAGAGCCTTGCAAAAGTCTTCATACGCTTGAGCATTTTCTAAGTCTTCACAAGTGAATAAAATTATGCATGGTTTGTTGTAAAGCTGTTTAGAATCTTGGGCTAATGCAGGATATACATTTTAAAACAAAATTTAAAAAGAAATTCCTTGACTCTGTATTGAATGAAAGCAGTAAGAGCTAGGGATGGGCATGGAAACTTTTTTTTTTTTTTACTCTTCCGCTATTTGGGCATCCTTCATTTCACACATTTCATTTAATAAAAATTGTAATGTGCATTAGAATTTTTTATAATGTGAATTGAGGGCACATATGTTAATTCATAGGTTAATGCTCATTAAATCAATGTTGCATGTATTAAAAGCACATCCCTAATACCAGCCATTCAAACCAACAGCTTAATCTCTATGATTCCTCCTCCTCACCCACAGATTTTGAATGCTTTGCCCATGTTTTCTCAAATTCAGATGCTGTCTTCATTTCCATCACCTCCACTAGAAGGCTGTTCATGCATCTACCATCCTTTCTGTAAAGAACAATTTTTTTTATTTATTTCTGAGTGTGCCCCCTTTCATCCTTGTCCTATATATAACACCTCATTCCAGAGCCCCTTATCCATTGAAAAAGGTCAGACCTCTCTGTATTTATACCTTGGAAGTATCCTAAGTGTCTCATTATTTATTTACTCAATTTTGAAGCCTGCCCTCCCAAAAATGCCCAGAACGGGTCACAGTAGTTACATTCATGTTGAAAGCATCTTTATAATAAAACAACACAATAATAAAAAGTAAAAATGTTTTTATCATAAAATACAAGAGGATCAACTTTCCACAGTGGGATACAGTTTATAGCTCAAGCTGTCTCAGGTTTGCTAGGATGGTAAGTTTCAACTCTTGCCACAGATGTTCTGTTGGAGTCAGGTCTGAGCTGTTCAAGGGCATTTATTTATTGTAAAATGTGGTAATTGCATCATCCACAGTGCCAATCAATTTCCAAGAAAATATAGACAAAACTTCACATAAAGACAAAACTAAGTCACTTGATTTAAAATCAATTAAAAATGTTCATAATTCCTCAACACAGTAATCAAAATATCCCCAAATTCTTTGTACGATGTTATCTAAATTATAGGAAGCCAGTCATACTGCACGATTCCAAAGGAAAAGTGTTCCAAAGACATGGAGGGGCAGTTTCAATGTCTAAGTCCGGCATTGGATGTTTTGCTCAAAAAGCCCAGAATCCAAATAGCAAATATAACTATTTTGAAAACAGCAAAATGTCTATTTTTTTTTTTTTTCAAAAATGGCCAGTGCTAGATGTTTTTGTGCTTTGTGTGTTTACCTTTTTGAGCCTTTAAAAAAAAAAAAAAAAAAGTCCAAGTGAAAAATGCACAAAATCCTGGCTCTTCCTATATCTATTGGTATATTGGATGAGCCAGCATTCTTAGTAGAATGGCCACACGGACCTCCCAGCAGAGCAGTGGGGCACCCCGGGGGGGGGGGGGGGGGCACTGCAGTGGACATCATCTAAAAGCTGCCCAGTACACATCTAACCCTTGCTCCCTTATATTGTATAGGGAGCCCCACCAAAAACCTGCCGTACCCAACTGTACACCACTACAGCAGCCCTTATGGCAGCAGGTGTCACCTATATGTGGGTACATTAGGTTTTTGGAGGGCTCATACTTTCTACCATGTGGAACAGTGGATTATGGGCCTGGTGTTCCCATAGTGCACTGCATCGACCACTAGACTACTCCAGGCACATGCTTGCTGCTCTAATTGGAATAGCTATAATATTTGAGGTTGGTATTTACTGTTTCTTTTTAGGGGTGGGAGGGGGGTTAGTGACCACTGGGGGAGTAAGGGGGGGTCTTTCCTTTATTTCTCCAGTGGTCATTTAGGACACTTTTTTTGGGGGGGGGGGGGGGCTTAATTATTAAAACAGGTCTACCTCAAACCATCTTATTTTTAGTACCTGGCAGAAACCCAAATTGTTGTTCCATTATGGCTGAAAAACATCCAGGTCCTAGGAATGCCCAAATCCCACCCTTAACATGCCCTCTTGAGATCTGGATGAACTGCATAGAAAAACATCTGGAAAATAGGTTTTGAAAATACCGATGTTTTGGTGAGAAAAATGTCCAAAAGCTGCTTTATGCCATTTTTTAGATGTTTTTCTCTTTCATAATCTTACTTAATTAAATGATAGAATATCCAACAGAAAGTTAATTGATGATTTTAATGTTCTTGGTGAGTGATAGATTCTAAGAGTAGTGGCCAATGATATTGGAACCTCATTTTGTAATGCTTTAAAAATCAAAGTACAGACTTTAAACTGTATTTGCCAACATATTGGAATCCAGTGCAACTCATTCAAAATAGGTGAAACATGTTCATATTTCATACATCCCAAGATATATCTAGCTGCTGCATTATCAGCTATTTGCAAAGATCTTATCAGATAGACTTTGTAGGCCTAAATATAAAGAACTACAATAGTCGAAATGTGGTAGCACTACTGCTTGGATCACACAGTCCTAAAATTCTCTTTTGAGAGTTAATCCCTCAATCTTGTAAGAATCCTTAATTCATCAAATATTTTAGACATTACCTACTTGTAGCTGAAAAGAGAGCAGACTCTAATTGTACCACGTGATAGCAAATCTCCGTAACTTCAGGTACCTTTGTCCCATCTGTATTGCTGTAGGAAATGAAGAAGCATGTCCATTCAAGGGCATTACCTATCTTCTTGCTAAACTGCCACATGGTACTTTATGCTTGGGATCATTAAGTGAATCTCTATTATTTATTTTTGCTCACACCTTTTTCAGTAGTAGCTCAAGGTGAGTTACATTCAGGTACACTGGATATTTCTCTGTCCCAATCTAAATTTGTACCTGAGGCAATGGAGAGTTAAATGACTTGCCCAAGATCACAAGGAGCAGCAATGGGATTTGAACTGGCCACCTCTGGATTTCAAGACCATTGCTCTAATCACTAGGCCACTTCATGGTGTACTAGAACAGGTTTTCTTCCAGGATTGGTTTGTGCTTGCACCATCAATCTTTTTCTCAGTCTTCGCAAGCTTCCCTGTCTTTTCTGCTGCAAAGCATCCCCAAGACATGCTGCCATCACCACCATGCTTTACTGTAGGGGTAGTATTAGCAGAGTGAAGTGTTGTGGTAACACATATTGCTTAGTATTTAGACCAAAAAGTTCCACTTTGGTCTCATCAGACTCTAGAAACACATATATGTGATGTTTCTTATGTGGCACATCATTAGGGCTTTTCTTTAACAATGACCTCCTTCTTGTTGCCCTTCTATACAGGCCATATCTGTGAAGTATTTCCTCTACTCTCAGCCAGAGATTTTTGTTGATCTTTTAGGGCAGTGGCGTAGCCACAGGTGGGCTTGGGTGGGCCGGGGCCCACCCATTTATGGCTCAGGCCCACCCAACAGTAGCACATGTTTAGTGGTAACTGGTGGGAATCCCAAGCTCCGCCAGCTAAAGGTTTTCCCCTGATGGTAACGAAAACGCTACTCTCCGTGACACCTGCACATGCTCAGTTTCAAGGGAATGCCTGCTGCCAAGGTGGAAAGAAGCGTTTTCCCACCAGCTGAGATCATTTTGTGTGTGTGTGTGTGGGGGGGGGGGGGGAGAGTACACTTGGTGCTCACCCAATTCTTGCCTAGGCCCACCCAAAATCTGTTGTCTGGCTACACCCCTCTTTTAGGGTAATCTTTGGCCTTGCAGGGACCTTCCTCAGCAGTTTTACTTAACACATGGCCTCTAACTGGAGGAATAGCTTGAGCTAGGCTGTGTCCTGATGGTGCCAAACTGTTTCCACTTTATATTGCTGGACCTGACAGTGCCCCAAGGGATATTCAAACACATTGGCATGTTTTTTTTTTTGTTACATTTGTACCCCGTGCTTTCCCACTCATGGCAGGCTCAACGCAGCTTACATATTGTATACAGGTACTTATTTGTACCTGGGGCAATGGAGGGTTAAGTGACTTGCCAGAGTCACAAGGAGCTGCCTGTGCCTGAAGTGGGAATTGAACTCAGTTCCTCAGGCCCAGAGTCCACCACCCTAACCACTAGGCCATTAGGCTTTTCCCTAATCTGTGCTTTTGAATAGAGTTATTTGTTCCCTTAGATAAAAGCTGAAACAAATCTTATAATTCTTTCACGGCCAAAGTGTAGAATATGTTGTGTATAGATCCATGAAACAAACTCCTACTGAAATTATAATTTCTTTAGACAGCAGAATGTACAAGGGTGTGAAGACTTTTACAAGGAACTGTATGTTACAAAATGAATAGTACCACTGGATAGCTAGTAAGGGCTAATAGTATTTTGGGGTTTACATAGAAACAAAGAAGATGATAGCAGGTAGACATATGGTCTATCTAGTCTGACCATCCATACCAAGTACTAAGCAGTGCATATCAATTTTGTTTGTGTGTTTAATTTCATGCAAACTGGATCTTAGCATTCTTTACTACTCGGCACATTATAAATTGTTGCCACATCCTGACATCTCAGCACATCTAGAGAGAGGCAGGTAACATGTCTTTTGCCAACCCAGAAGAATATGGGACATTCTTGCTGTCCTCTCAGGGTGGCAGTGTGAAACTCTGCTGTGCTCCTGCCCTGTAGCATTAGGCTTACTATCTTTCCTGACCCAAAACTTCTACTTATAGCAGCAGGCCTTTCTAATATCTTCTACAGAAAGAGAGGTTCTTGCCAGGGCAATCCCAGGTCAAGGTAGCACACTGGAGTTCTAGTGTCTAGCTTAAATAATACATATTTGAGGTTCAACTGTCACCTTTCAGGTGAGGGAATTTAACATAATGCTGTTTAAGAAAAAAAAAATCACAAAAGAAATGGAAAACCATTGCCTGGTATCCTCGTAAACTACTTAGTTCATTATTTATTTCAGGTGTCTTTTACTTATTTAATGGAAGAGATATTAATTTGCATGTCTACTTGTTTCTCTGTTTCTTTCTGATTAATACAGTTGAACTATGTTGTAGTTAATTTAGATTCTTAAGATCCATCAGATTCACTGCAGATCTAATAGCAGTTTGATGTCCAGAAAAAGACCATGAATTCTATTTGTGTTGTCCACATGAACATTTGCTGCAGGGCCACAGAGAGACTGGACTGGGCCTGGGGCAAGGCCACCCCCAGGGGCCCCGCCCCCACCACCGAGGTCATCGTCGCTGCCCCCCCCAGGCCACCACACCGCAGTCCCCACCCGCCCCCTCCGTCCACCACCGGGCTGGGCCCCCTGCATTGAAATCATCACAGCGCCTCACCTGTCACCTCCGTGACTGAAAGCACAGCAGCAGATCGGATTCACCTCGAGGGCGGGACACAGGAAGGGAAGGCCCGAAGGGAGGCGAATCCAATCTGTTGCTGCTGCGCTTTCAGTCATGGAGGTGACAGGTGAGGCTCTGTGATTTCAATGCAGAGGGCCCAGCCCGGTGGCAGACGGAGGGGGGCGGGTGGGGACTGTGGCAAGGTGACCTCAGGGGTGGGGCCGAGGGCAGGTGAGATTGGGGACTGTGGTGCCGGGCCCGGGGAATTTTGTCCCCCCTGCCCCCCCCTCGGCGGCCCTGATTTGCAGTAACACATCTCTTTGAGCTTGAGCATACCTGATTCTAATGTTCTGCAACTCCTGTTGCTTGTTGATATTAAATCCCAGACTGCACTGACCTTTAAGATTGATTTGAGGTGGTTATTCATCAAAGTGTCACCAGTACAGTCTTATTTATATTCCAAACACTCTTTGTTCATTGTGATATGTGCTGTCAAACAATGACAGATTTGGCAGCAAGGAAATGAACCACTAGGAATGAACAGAGAACTCTTCCACCCCCACCGCCCCCCCCCCCCTTTCAGAATCAGATCTTCCTGTCTGAAAGATGTGCTGTGTTGTTTTTGCATCCACTTGTGTTTGAAATAAACAGCAGTGGCTCCTAAAACAATGCATGTGAAAGCAACACCTGGGGGATATGGAGCCCTAATTATTGCAGAGCAGGGACCAGCTACTGACTTTCTCCAAGGTGAACTTTACCAGGTTTCAGAGGGAACAATGGTTTGATCCCCTCTGCTAGAGGAAGCGGGAGAACCCTATAGATACCTACAACAAAAAGCTTGTCGCACCTTAAATACTTTCACCAAAGCCCCCAACCCATATTAAATGGCTGTAATTGAGGTTGGGCCAACTCATTCGTGGGCTCAGAAACTTAGGGAATGAAGGGAGGCTTCCTGGCCAAAATAAATATCACTCTTGTAGGCTTCTTCTCTCAGAGGTCAGCAGAGCTCTTTTGAAATTCTTCATCTACTGCCTTTCAAGTGTTGCTATATTTCCCTTAGCTCTGACTTTTCCAGGACATCTTGCTTTCTGGCCAGTGTTTTAGGAACTGCAATCGTTACCCTCTACTCCGCCCTTCCCTTTCACTAGAAGTGTCTTCTTCAGATCATATAGCTGAGGGGGGGGGGGGGGTAGCTAGTCCTTTAAAGAAACTGCAGAACCACTTTTCAGTCATTATGCAAACTGTATTAAACCCTGCTAGTTCCCTCTGCTCTTTCCTGTGTATCTGAAATAGTCCCTCCTGTCCTGCATTTATAAACATGTCAGCAAAGCAGGATATATAGTACTTTAAGATGCACTCACAAATAACCACATTTCATTTTCTTCCCATTAAATAACAGAAAGAAAAAAAACCTGACTGATGCAAAGGTCAAGAAATACAGCCAGAACTCATCAAATGTTTGTTGAAAAGTTTTATACAAAGGTTATATTTTTAAGTACAAATTTCCAAATCTGAAAAAGCATCATGGCTTTCCTCCTCTCAGTGAATGGCCACGGTGTCTATTTCTGTAGCTTTCTATTTATTTTACTCTTGTGTTTCAGGATACTTTTATTCATCAAAGTGAGAGAGATTAATTTTCCAAAGATTTTATCAGTGTGATAACTAGCTAGTGTGTTCACACATTTTAGTGTATCCCAAGCACCTAACAAAGAAGCAGCTTCAGAATTATGCCATGGATCTGTTGCAAATACATCTAACAAAACTGTACAACAACTCAAAAAGACCACCATTCAGCAGAAAATAATTGACAGATTCTTCATTACAAATTGTATGATTCATCTTTCAAAGAAACCTGTAATGTGCACTGTTTCTGAAGTGAATCTTAATGTTTACCCTTATATCAGTATTTTTTTAAATCAATTCTCTTGCAAATCCCCCATAATTTTATAAACAGCCAACTGTGGAACACTGTTGCATATTCATTTCAGCTGTTATATATGGTAAACTTATACCAGGGTGACACACCAGCACTGCGTCTCAGCAACTCCCCACCATCACCAAACACAAGCCATATAACCTTCAGCAGTCCTCCACACTGAAGTATTCAGCATCTTACCATGTTTTCATCAGGGAAGTGACACAGTAGTCAGCATCTACAGAAGATGCATTGTGCCCGGTGTGGGATCTTGAACATCTGTGCATGCTTTAGACCTGCCCCCTCTGAATCAGGAAATTCACCCATTTTCTTGTGCCTTGTTTCCACCCTCTGTACTCATCCCTTCCTCCAGCCTTATCTGCTTCTGCCTCTCATCCCCTCACCAGCTCCAACTTCTTCCATGTCCCTCCCCTCTCCACCTCCAGTTCCTTTCTTATGTCTTACGCCCTATCCAGACTACCATTCCTTCCCTCTTTTACCACCCCTGAATCCTTCACAGACCTGTCTCTCACCCTCTCCATAGTTCTCGGTCCCTTTCCAACCCCTCCCTAAACTTGTTAATTCATTCAGTGTGTCCTCCCCATTTTCTGTACTCAGTGTCAAATCCTGACTGATGCCCTTCAGTCAATTAGCCAAAACCCCATTGTTAACCTATCCATGGACAATTTCTTAGTTCCCACTAGCTAATTCCCAAGGCCTCACTTTTCCACCCTTCCCAAACCCTAAGTCCTCACACACAATCCCACCCAAGTCTTATCCCCACTTACATTCCTTGTACTTAGCCAATTTTAGACTCTGGTCCTGCCACCTAATTCTAGAGTCCCTGCTCCTCCACACTGCAGAATCTTCCCTCCTGCCTCTTTCTTCCTCTTCTTGAGCATCCATTGCTCCACCACTCCCCCATACCACCTACTCCCTTCACCAACATTTCCCCATCTGTTTCTTTATCCTGCCTTTTCTCTTCCTTACCCAGTATCCATCCCCTCTCTATATTCCCCTGCCCCCCCCCCCCCAAGCACTATGGTATCTGCCTTCTTCTCAAATCTCAGTCCTTGGTGGAACCCTAGCCCTAGTATCAGCAGTACTGATCCCTCAGCCCAGCCCCATCATCCGTAACATCAATGCTGTCCCCATCTCTGCCCCAGGCCGACATCTCCCCTCTTGCACTTTTCTTCCAAAGTATAGATATTGAGATCTTTAAAGAACAACAAGGGTATGGGGACAGACTTAATCACCTCTTGAACTTCCACACTTGTTATAGGGGCATTCAATCACCACTTCAGCACCTCGGACAGCTGTGGCATGGGGATACCAAATAGGCTTGTATCTCTTCTCATGTGGAACCCCTCCTTATCCCCCCCCCCCCCCCAATATGTATGACTTTGTATACATTTTTTCAAATTGCCCCCTTTTCTGTATCCATAAAGAAGGCCTGAACTCCTAAACCTTTAATCTTTTGTATATTGGCTGCCAGCGCTTTTTTGTGTAGCTGTCTAGCGAGCAGTCTGCTGGCCTTTTTGCCATATTCCAAAAACATTTAAGGTAGACCCTACAAAAATGTATGTCTTCTAGTTGCAGGTCATAAAGTATTTTCTGAGCTCCTAGGAGTGCCTCTTCTCCCCTGTATTCCCATTTGTGTTTGTTAAGCCAAGGCCTGGTGGCCAATGGCCCCCCTCCCCCACTCCCAAATATGTGCATTATGATTTATTTTTTCTACTACTCTCTACCTCTCTACCCAAACTCATGACAGACAAGCAGGAAGTGGATGGTAGGAAGCACTACGTGCTTGAAGAATGAGGTATTTCTCAATAGAAGAAAAACTGCATTTGGAAATGCAAACCTCCTTGAAGATACCACCAATGAAAAATTTTAAGACAGGCTGGAAGGGAGGCTTGTAATGGATGCACACTGGTCAGCAGTGTCATGGCCCCATAGAAGAAGATATTTGGCAGCTCTCCTTCAGCTCACTTGGATCTAAAGTGGACCCAACTTAAAAATAAAGAAGACCACTTTCTTCTGTGCTCTTTCCAGTTGAGCTAGTTTTTCCTGACTTAATAAAAACTCATGTGCCCTTGTATGCTTCTTTCTTGTCCTCCATTTAATTAGACATCCCTGCAGCTTTCAAAGCATTGCCCACTAAATGGAGCTCCATCTCTCCTGTCCTGTCTCATTCATCTCAAAGATTCCCCTTATGGTTTGTTTTACATCTTCCAGCACTTCCTTATCCCTGAGTAAAAATCTATTTAAATGCCAGAATGTTAAAACCACACTGCCCTCCCCACCCTTGAATAGTAACCCACACTAGTTAGTGATCTGATACTGTGCAAGTACCTATCTCTGCCCCCTGTATTGGGGAGTATAAGTTTCTATTCACAAAAAATATGAAGCTTAAATGAAAGTAATGCCTCCATCTCCGTAGTTCATCAGTAGATTGTAACACTGATGTGCTACACATGTTCACTTTATTTTATTTTTTTAAGTCTCTTCCTTCACCTCAGTTGGTAAGAAGTACCTGTTTGAAGAGGTTGTTTTGCTATTACTTCTGAAATAAAAGTATACAGTGAGCACTTGTATGATTTAAGCAATGTGATGTGCTTAAATTTCTATTTATTGGGATTTATTACCTGCCTTTATGTAGGGTTACCATATGTCCGGATTTACCCGGACATGTCCTCTTTTGCAGATAAGTGCTAGATATAAATTCTATAAATGGTGCCTACAAACTTGGTGCCCCCCCCCCCCCCGACTTAACCAGTATTCTATAAGCTGCGCCTAAAGTTTGGTGCGGTTTATAAATACACACTTAAACGGAGAGTCATGCGTAAATTTAAGCACTGCCATTTGCACCAACGAAAACATGGTGCAAATACCCACACCTAAATTTATGTGCAGAGCACCATTATTCTGTAATTACGAGTGTAACTCAACGCCACACAGTTTATGGTGACCCTTATAGAATCAGGGGGATATTGCTTAGTGAGTAAATGAGAGGAGGTAGGCATGTGGGCAGTGCATGGGCAAGTGCATTTAGACACGGCCACATTTTTCATGCCTACATTGAGGGTTGCACACATGTTATAGAATAACACATAGCAAGATGCACATGCAAATCCTAATTGGTGCCAATTAACAGCAATAGTTGATTGTTAGTGCCCAATTATTGTCATTAAATGAGTCGTTCCCCGTCTCAGGATCACACCCAAATTTGATTTCCAACTTTGGGCACTATGGGCTAGATTCTATACATTGCGCCTGAAAACCCCATGCAGTATAAAAATACGCCGAGGTGTATTCTCTAAAGTACGCCTAAATTTTATAGAATAGACTTAAATTTCCTTGTGGCATATAGAATATGCCGAGCACCTCTCTACGTGACCAAATTTGCCTGTGTCCATTTAGGCCATGGTTTACTTGGCATAAATCCAATCGCCTATATTAGGCACAAAGCGGGTGTATTCTATAATAATGTGCATAGATTTTAGAAATGCCCATAAGTTTTTCTCCTTACAAAACTTTGTAATTCCATTTACTATGTAAGCCGCATTAAACCTGCTTTGTGTGGGAAAGCGCGGGGTACAAATGTAATAAATAAATAAATAACCATGCCCCCTTTACAACAGTGCAACTTGGAATTTATACGCATCACGTTACAGAATACACTTAGCAAACTGTGCATGTAAATCATAATGCCAGTTAGTGCTAATAATTGCTTGTTAGCATCCAATTGACAGCGTTGATTAGCCATTTAACCAATTACATTTGTGCATTGTTATAGAATATGCTTCGATTTCCATCCAGAAATTAAGGTGCACTATACAGTGGTGGAAATAAGTATTTGATCCCTTGCTGATTTTGTAAGTTTGCCCACTGACAAAGACATGAGCAGCCCATAATTGAAGGGTAGGTTATTGGTAACAGTGAGAGATAGCACATCACAAATTAAATCCGGAAAATCACATTGTGGAAAGTATATGAATTTATTTGCATTCTGCAGAGGGAAATAAGTATTTGATCCCCCACCAACCAGTAAGAGATCTGGCCCCTACAGACCAGGTAGATGCTCCAAATCAACTCGTTACCTGCATGACAGACAGCTGTCGGCAATGGTCACCTGTATGAAAGACACCTGTCCACAGACTCAGTGAATCAGTCAGACTCTAACCTCTACAAAATGGCCAAGAGCAAGGAGCTGTCTAAGGATGTCAGGGACAAGATCATACACCTGCACAAGGCTGGAATGGGCTACAAAACCATCAGTAAGACGCTGGGCGAGAAGGAGACAACTGTTGGTGCCATAGTAAGAAAATGGAAGAAGTACAAAATGACTGTCAAGCGACAAAGATCTGGGGCTCCACGCAAAATCTCACCTCGTGGGGTATCCTTGATCATGAGGAAGGTTAGAAATCAGCCTACAACTACAAGGGGGGAACTTGTCAATGATCTCAAGGCAGCTGGGACCACTGTCACCACGAAAACCATTGGTAACACATTACGACATAACGGATTGCAATCCTGCAGTGCCCGCAAGGTCCCCCTGCTCCGGAAGGCACATGTGACGGCCCGTCTGAAGTTTGCCAGTGAACACCTGGATGATGCCGAGAGTGATTGGGAGAAGGTGCTGTGGTCAGATGAGACAAAAATTGAGCTCTTTGGCATGAACTCAACTCGCCGTGTTTGGAGGAAGAGAAATGCTGCCTATGACCCAAAGAACACCGTCCCCACTGTCAAGCATGGAGGTGGAAATGTTATGTTTTGGGGGTGTTTCTCTGCTAAGGGCACAGGACTACTTCACCGCATCAATGGGAGAATGGATGGGGCCATGTACCGTACAATTCTGAGTGACAACCTCCTTCCCTCCGCCAGGGCCTTAAAAATGGGTCGTGGCTGGGTCTTCCAGCACGACAATGACCCAAAACATACAGCCAAGGCAACAAAGGAGTGGCTCAGGAAGAAGCACATTAGGGTCATGGAGTGGCCTAGCCAGTCACCAGACCTTAATCCCATTGAAAACTTATGGAGGGAGCTGAAGCTGCGAGTTGCCAAGCGACAGCCCAGAACTCTTAATGATTTAGAGATGATCTGCAAAGAGGAGTGGACCAAAATTCCTCCTGACATGTGTGCAAACCTCATCATCAACTACAGAAGACGTCTGACCGCTGTGCTTGCCAACAAGGGTTTTGCCACCAAGTATTAGGTCTTGTTTGCCAGAGGGATTAAATACTTATTTCCCTCTGCAGAATGCAAATAAATTCATATACTTTCCACAATGTGATTTTCCGGATTTAATTTGTGATGTGCTATCTCTCACTGTTACCAATAACCTACCCTTCAATTATGGGCTGCTCATGTCTTTGTCAGTGGGCAAACTTACAAAATCAGCAAGGGATCAAATACTTATTTCCACCACTGTATATAATTTGGGAGTATATACAGAATCTGGGGGATAACAAGTAGAACACTGTTGGTTATACACGCTTTTACGCATCTGCACATTTGACACATTTATGCATCTGCAGTTATACCAGGTCTGGGTGCCCAGATACCATTATAGGAATGGGATCTTGGCGTATGGCATCAGGGCACCTAAAAGGTTGCCCCTACTTATAGACCTGCCTCATCATGCAGTAATTTGGGCATGTACCAAATGGTAAGCAAAAACATTTACTGCATGTTAGTGAAAGGCCTCTAAATTTGACAGCACTCTTTTCACAAGGTGTGGTTACTGTCTGCTGCAGCCAGGGCCGGTCTTAGGGCGAGGCGACCGCATAGGGCCCCGCACGGTGTGCCTGAGGTCGCCCCGCCCACCACACCCAGCCCCCCGATGATCGATCGCTGTTCTGTTCCTACCTTTAAAAAAAAATTTGAGAAGCGCCGAGTAGCAGGCAGCGCCTCGCGTCTGCCCTTCTAGTAAAAATCTCCTGCACGTCGTCGGGCCTTCCCGCATTGAGTCCCGCCCTCCTCTGAGGTAATAGTTAGTGGGTGGCATCAGGAGAACAGAGTTGGTAGGTGGGTCGGGGGGGACTCAGATGGGAGAAGGGTGTGGGATGGGGGTTCTCAGTTGGGGGGAGGGGGTAAGGGGGACTCAGATGGGAGAAGGGTGTGGGATGGGGTTTTCAGATGGGGGAGGGGTAAGGGGGACTCAGATGGGAGGTTGCGGGGTGGGGGTTCTCAAATGGGGGAGGGGTAAGGGGGACTCAGATGGGAGAAGGGTGTGGGATGGGGGTTCTCAGATGGGGAGGGGGTAAGGGGGACTCAGATGGGAGAACGGTGTGGGATGGGGTTCTCAGTTGGGGGGAGGGGGTAAGGGGGACTCAGATGGGAGAAGGGTGTGGGATGGGGGTTCTCAGATGGGGGGAGGGGGTAAGGGGGACTCAGATGGGAAAAGGGTGTGGGATGGGGGTTCTCAGATGGGAGAAGGGGGCTGGAACTGGGGTTTCAGATGGGGCCATATGGGAAATGGGGGCCATGCATGGGGCTGGTGGGAAAATGGGGCATGCGTGGGTCAGGTGGGAGAATGGTTCTGGGGCTGAAAAGGGGGGCCCTAATACAAGGCATGTGGATGAAGGGGGCTGGAACTGGGGGCTGAAAAGGAGGGTAGGTGGGATAAGGGGGCTAGTACTGGGACTGGAGGCTGAAAAGGGGCAGGGGCTGAAACTGTGGGTACTGGGGGCTGAAAAGGAGATAGGAAGAAGTGGCTGGGGCTGAAGCTTGGGACTGGTGAGAGAAAAGGGCTGGGGACTGGGGTTGAAACTGGGGGCTGAAAAGGGGACAGGGAGGAGTGGCTGGGGGCTGAAGCTCGGGACTATTGGGAGAAAAGGGCTGGGGCTGAAAAGGGGACAGGGAGAAGTGGCTGGGGGCTGAAGCTCGGGACGTGGGAGAAAAGGGCTGGGGCTGAAACAGGGGACTGGTGGGATAGTGGGGCTGGAACTGGGGGCTGAAAAAAAGGGGCAGAGAGAGGGGCAGATCCTGGATGGAAGGGGGAGCGAGAGGGAGGGCAGACCCAGATGGATGGGAGAGGGAGGGCAAATGGTGGATTGAAGGGGCAGAGAGAAAGGGCAGACAGTGGATGGAAGGGATAGAAAGGGCAGACAATGAATGGAAGGGGGAGAGGGCAGACAGGGACAGATGGTGGATGGAAGGGGCAGAGATAGAGGGCAGATGTGGATGGAAGGAGCAGGGAGAGAGGGCAGACATTGGATGGAGGGGACAGCAGAGAGGGCAGACACTGGATGGTAGAGAGAGAACGAAGACAGATGCTGGATGGAAGGAAGACAGAGAAAAGAAGATGAGGAAAGCAGAAACCAGAGACAACAAACTGTAAATAAAATATATATTTCTATTTTTTTGCTTTAGGATAAAGTAGTATTGTAGCTGTGTTAATAAATGTTTATAATAGAACATGTAAACAAGGTAATCTTTTTATTGGACTAATTTTAATACATTTTGGAGAACAAAACCCCTTTCCTCAGGTCAGGATAGGATACTGTAACAGTAATATACTGTATTGACCTGAGGAAGGATGTTTTGGCCTCTGAAAGCTAAATGTAGTAGTCCAATAAAATTGTATTATTTTATTTTCTATATTTATTTTATTTCTATTTGCTAATTTTTAAAGTGGTGATTGATATTTGTTAGTTTTTTTCAAATTTACATCTGCTGTCTTTATATTTTGCACAATACTAGGGGACATTTTCTGTTTCTGTGGTGTTGAATTGTATGCAGAGTCTGGCATCTTGGGGGTTCAGTTTAATTTTTGTCTAAATAGAAAGTTTAAATATTACTACTTATTCTATAGTGGATTAGGGTGTATCTGTGTTTGTGAAAAAGACATGGTTTTCAGTTGGCATTGACTGTGCAGGATCGACAAGCCCTGGAGCTGGGGGCCTTGGAGCTCAGGGTGGCCGGCCCTGGAGCTAGGGTGGGGCCCCATCAAATTGGTCCGCATAGGGCCCCGCACTTGCTAAGACTGGCCCTGGCTGCAGCAACCTTAGTGCTACTTAGAAAAACAAAAGACAGAATTCTCTTAGTTGTGAACATGTCTGGCTTGTCAATCAGCTTTCCTTTAAAGTAGTACTGTAACTTGGGGAGGGGGAGGGGGAGGGGGATGTTACGATGGCACCCGCAAGCTGTGTTTGAGCGCCTCGGCATTTACCTTCACTGTTTCCTTGAATGGGCAAATGCAAGGAAAGTCACTGGACCCATCCCCCTTGGTCAGGCACTCCCTTGCTAAGAGGGCCAAAGGATCATCATGGTGTCAAAGACGGGGCACAGGCTTAGAGTCCAAGAGACACTCTGCTGGAGCCTTCACCAATTATGGGAGAATCAGGCAGTTCCTTGAAGCGCAGCATCACATTGAGACCAATCTCATGAGAACTGCCACCCCAACCATAGGCACAGAGTTCACTGCTCTCGACAGCCCCTCCTTGACCGAACTCGAGCTGTGGAGAAGTGTCCGTGAGGCTTTTTCAAATCAAAAGGCAGTGAATATGAATGAAAACTCTAATGTCCTGGACACGGTCGAGGCGACGGAAGGGCGGAAGGACCTGGCTGGCTCCATAGGTACTTTCTGTTAATGCCTTCTTAGAATTTGAGCCCAGTACAGTACTTACATTGGTTAGTGCATCAATTCCAAGCTGGCTGCAGTCACTATGTTTTGTTCCACAAATGAATGGAATGGCCCATGCTGTACAGAATCTTCATGCTAAGATAACTTCAAAAGCAACAGGATTACAACAACTATCTTCTAGGTTGAATGTTGTAGAAAATGATTCACAAGCAAGTAAACAACTCCAATCAATAGCTTCTAAGGACCTAACTGCTCTAAGGAGTAAGACTGAGAAGATAGGGGTTGCTAGTGTTTAGCATGCGCTAATCATTAGAACACACTAAAACACTAGTGTCCCTTTGTAAAAGACACCCTTAGAGAATACTGTCAGAGCTGGACATCTTCATTATAAATTTATACATTTTCCACAATCAGGGTTATTGGTAACTTTGCTTTGGTGGCAGACTGAGAATGGCTATTGAGACTGTACTTTTGCCATCTGCAGAAGTAGTTTTAGAATTTCAGTTTGGGCATTTCTTGATGTTTCAAAAGATACCCCAAAAAAGCGGAAGCAATTTCTGCTCATGAGATCTGGAGTCTTGTAATTAAGGGGCCTCTGGTATGCTCTACATGCATGCAGTGTGCACCAAAATGAGGCTACCGCCAGGCCAGTACACCGGTGGTAATTTCAGATCTGGCATGCGCCCATAACACCTGGATGAATTATTTATTTCCTCCTATGCACATGGCGTGTGCCAACTGGTCACCACGTGTGTAGCACATGCACCTTTACTGCTAGATCAATGGGTGGCATTAAGGGCTCAGGCCAGTTTTGGACGTGTGCTGGTTTCATTTTTACTGTAGGCCCTTTCCCCGTCCCAAAACATTTTTGGTAGATGCGGTAAAAACTGTACATAAGTAATGCCATATTGGGAAAAGACCAAAGGTCCATCGAGCCAAGCATCCCGTCCCCGACAGCGGCCAATCCAGGTCAACGGCACCTGGCAAGCTACCCAAACGTACATTTTATACAAGTTATTCCCAAAATTGTGGATTTTTCCCAAATCCATTTAGTAGCGGTCTATGGACTTGTCCTTCAGGAAACCGTCCAACCCCTTTTTAAACTCTGCCAGCCAACTGCCTTCACTACGACAACGAATTCCAGAGTCTAATTACGCGTTGGGTGAAGAAAGATTTTCTCCAATTTGTTTTAAATTTACTACACTGTAGTTTCATCGCATGCCCCCTAGTCCTAGTATTTTTGGAAAGTGTGAACAGATGCTTCACATCCACCTGTTCCACTCCACTCATTATTTTATATACCTCTATCATGTCTCCCCTCAGCCGTCTCTTCTCCAAGCTGAAAAGCCCTAGACTCCTTAGTCTTTCTTCATAGGGAAGTCGTCCCATCCCCGCTATCATTTTTGTTGCCCTTCGCTGCACCTTTTCCAGTTCTACTATATCTTTCTTGAGATGCGGCGACCAGAATTGAACACAATACTCAAGATGCGGTCGCACCATGGAGCGATACAACGGCATTATAACATCCTCACATCTGTTCTCCATACCTTTCCTAATAATACCCAACATTCTATTCGCTTTCCTAGCCAAAGCAGCACACTGAGCAGAAGGTTTCAGTGTATTATCAACGACACCCAGATCCATTTCTTGGTCCGCAGCTCCTAACGTGGAACCTTGCATGATGTAGCTATAATTCAGGTTCTTTCTTCCCACATGCATCACCTTGCACTTGTTCACATTAAACATCATCTGCCATTTAGCTGCCCAATCTCCCAGTCTTGTAAGGTCCTTCTGTAATTTTTCTCAATCCTCTTGCGAGTTAATGACTTTCAATAACTTTGTGTCATCAGCAAATTTAATTACCTCGCTGGTTACTCCCATCTCTAAATCATTTATAAATATATTAAAAAGCAGCGGTCCTAGCACTGACCCCTGAGGAACCCCACTAACAACCCTTCTCCATTGTGAATACTGCCCATTTAACCCCACTCTCTGTTTCCTATCCTTCAACCAGTTTTTGATCCAATACACATGCCTACACTACCGCAGGCCACTTTTTACCGTGGCTTAGTAAAAGGACCCTTAAATGCACTTTTTGTCTTAAAATTTCCCTGTGTGTGAATAAATACCAGTCCCAGAATTATGTATTTTTTGAACCTTCACTGCATTTTTGTTAGCTAGAAGAATGGCAATGGATCCCTCAACTAGGATTCTTGATACTGCCCCATAATTCTCCATTGTATTGTTTGTCTGTGCCTCTGACTATGCAAGATTTTTTAGTTATTTTTAGTATTGCTTCTCACATCTCCCTATTTTTTGATAGTCTCCCATTATTGTGGACTTGAGAATTTTCCTTTTGTATAGAATATTATTCTTTTCTTGTTGCTTTATTTTCCTTTATTGTACAAGTGTATTACTTGGTGAATCATAAAAAAGTTGCATAAATAAAAATTTAAAAATAAACAAGTAGTACTGTGTAGCTTATCTCACCCCTAGGAGAGATTTGCTGCCTTTTCTGCTGATACTTCCTCCTATTTTAAACTTTGAAATAATTTTCACTTCCAGATCACTTTTGGTAGTGTTTCTGGCTACTGTCTCTCCTCTATTTCTGAACTATGCATCCATAATGTTTTAGGCCATTTTTCTTTTCCTTATTTGACCAATTGGAGCTTGCATTCTGTAATGATAATAAAATTATTCAATAATTTGCTTGATCTCCATTCTGACAAAGCAGTCCATCCTGGTGGTTCACAAATCATTAAAAGTATAAACAACACATAAAACCCATTACCACATAACTTAATGGAAAAAGACAAACTAAAATCTGGCGCTGTGGACTTTTTAAAATTTATTTTTGGAAATAATTTTTCTATTAGTTCTGGCATGGATAGGCTAAATGGGAAATACACAAAGTTACAGGCTGCAAAGCAGACTGACTTGAGAAGCACAGACAATCATAGGTGTAGTTTGCTTGCTTACCTTTTTGGGGAGGGCAAAGGGCAACACAGGGTAAGGAAGTCATATTCCTGGTACTATTCAGCTCACACAACACCACAACCTACCAAAAATTCACAATAAACCAAACAACATACTCCATAGAACCAAACTAAAACTATTGGGAATTGACAGACATTTATCACAAAGACCAGGTCAGTAGCAGCAAAGAGCTTCAAAATGCTATGGAAATTGAGAAGGATCAGAGATTGCTTTTCCCAGAGAGACATTCCGTTTAATAGTACAATCCTTAATAATATGCCAACTTGACTACTGCAATGCAGCATAAGTAGGCTGCAAAGAAAGCATGCTGAAATCCTGCAGACCATTCAAAACACAGCAGCAAGACTAATATTCAAAAAAGCGAAAAGAGCAACACCACTGCTAGTGAGGCTACACTGGCTCCCAATAAAGGCCAGACTAATATTTAAAGCTGGTGCAACAATATTCAAAATGTCTCCTGAATACATGTCAGACCTGATTGAACTATCACCAAGAAAGGCACGGCCAGGAACCAGAGAGTACTTACTGCTCCACCTACCCAAATGTAGAAACATAACCTACAAGTCCATTTATAGAGCATGTTTCAACTATCTTGGATCCAAATGGTGGAATTCAGTTCCCCAAACCATAAGAAGCTATCTCCACTTCAGAAGAGAACTAAAAACACATCTTTTCAAAAACTTCTATGGCTAAACAAGAACTGCTACCAACCGGTGGAAGTGGTGGTGATGAAAACAGTATCTGAATTCAGGAGAGCTTGGGATAAGTACACAGGATCTCTAAGGAAGTGATAGGGAAAGTAGATGGCATGGATAGGAAGACTGGATAGGCCATATGCTCTTTATCTGCCTTCATTTTTCTCTGTTTCCATGTCTTCAGCTGGTGGGGACCTAGTTCCTCAGCATTTTTGCTATTTAGCTGGCAGAGCCCATGGTCCTGGAAGAGACGATATAAGGTTGTAGACGCCTTAGACAAACCTGCAGCCTTGCACCCCACCAACTAACTTTCAGGCCCCTTAGCCCCCTGCTCCCCCATCAATCATGATCACCCCAACACTGCCCCTCCCAGTTGGTAAAAAATGCCAGTTTCTTTTACTTTGTGTGGTTGGCAGAACCTATTGTTTTGCTTTGCCTACAGCTGCCCTAGGTGACTGCATAGTCCTGCCTAGTAGTTGGGCCAGCCCATGCTCCTGATGCTCCCATGTGCTGGAGTTAGATTGTACATAATGCTGTGCAGTAAGTGCAGGTTGCATATGCGTAGTCTGCCACACCACATGCACAGACTGCATATTATTAAAGAAAGAGCCATGAAAGAATAATGGCAAATCTGTCTTTTTCAGTTATACATTTTTATTTTCTATTAGGTACAATACTAAAATAAACACAAATTAAAAAAAAGTTTTATTAAAACAAAACTGTACAAAAAAGCAGTATACTACATTTTTAATTACAGAACAGTCTACTGTCCAAAAGGCACTAATCCAGAATAGGAGATACAATGATACAGGACTCATTTTAACTAGTTTCTTAATCAATACAATAGAGCACTTGTTTCTTTGCCCATTCACGTATGGAAACAAGAACTTTACTACAGTCATTACACATTGTTATAAATATGAGCCCTACATAGAAAGATGCAGTAACACTCTCCCCGTGACAGGACATGGTGGCTTAGATGGAAAAGGAGCCATTCAATGTTTGGGGGGGAGGGGGGGGGGCTACTCTGAGGCAGGCCAGGAAGAACATATTAAGTACTCACGGTTACTTGGGAAAACCAGTTTTTTTGTTGTTGTCTAAGTTAAACTTGTTTGTTAATTTCATAAAATGTGGTATCATCTCTACCAAAACATTTATATTATAATCAGCAAAGTTTCATTTCATTTACTGTCTTTTAAAATATAGAATTTTTTAGTTAAAAATCAATCCACCTATGGAGTAATGGTGGCATCTTCTGACTAGTGTGCTGACAGCAGCTGTATATCTCTTATGTGTACGTTTTCTTCTGAACTTTCATTTAAATTAATCCCAGACTGCTCCATCAGTGAATGTTCTTTTCCCTATAAATGGGCATTGATAATGGATGGCAGCAAAAATTACTGGATAATCTGTTTAATCTCCATATGAGCAGTTTTAGTCTTTTAAAACAGTTTGGTGTTTTATGCTGTCTGTTTCGTCTGGCATCACAGAGAGCTGACAGGCAGATGAAGAGGTACAACATATCCATAGGATCCTTTTGAGTGAAAGGGAGAAACACATAGCACAGTATATATAAAAACAGCTACAAGTCTATCAGGGGCTCCGGTGGTGATATAAACTATGAATCAAGACAAAAAGAAAAACCTAAAATGAATTGAGTAGCCTTTAACTCTCATTTGGTCTACTTTTAAAGTAACGCGTGATTTGCCTGGTTTAAGGAATCTTAGGGCCTCTTTTACCAAGCCGCACAAGTGATCCCAGTGCGGTATTGCCGTACAGGATTCGCTAGAGCAGTTTGGTAAAAGAGGCCCTTAGTTTTTAAGGGCATCTCTGAACTCAACAGCCATAGGTGGAGCAAATACTAGTGAAGGAATGTCACAGATGCCTCTGAGGTCTGTGACAGTGCCTCATTCCTGACCTGCACCACACCTATCATGTACTCCTGGATCATGCTAGAGTAGCAATGACTGAAAATGTTGTGGTACTTATAGGCGGATTATGTTGAGGCTGTGAACTCGTTTGATGTACAGCATGAACTCAGTCAGCTGGAATACAGGTCTGACTGCAAAATATAATGCAACTATTGAAAAATATATTATGGTTTTTATTTAGTGAAAAATCCAATTCTAGCTATTATATATATCAGTTCATCCCATTACCATCAGACATGATAAAGTGTTATTAAAGGAATAGTATGAGCAATTTATTAAAAGATTAATTAGGTGTCCGATAAAGCTACCAAAATCTTTATAAAAGCATCCTCTTTTGCTCCGATGCATTTTATTCTTGCAGAATATTAATGTTTTAAATTTTGAAAGCTTCATTAGGTTAGTAATGGCAGGACAAGCTGAGGAACTGTTTTGTTCATTATCAGGCCTCACTGCACACATCACAGAATATATCACATAACAGAGCACAAAACATGTGGATCAAGAGAAGAGCTCTAGAACAGGGGTGTAAAATCATAAAGAAAGATGTGCCCTTTTCATTTCAAAATGGATTAAAATTAAAAAAAAATTAGAACAAATAATGAGGAAAGAGGTGTAAAGTCCAAAGAGGAATCCATAAAAATGTTAATTTGATAGTTTGACTAAACCTGCTGCTTTCAATTATGAATTTGCTTTTCACAAATCTTTTTTGGAAAAGAAAGGCAAACCGTGTATTAATGGGAGACGATGTGAGGAAATCTCTTTCTACGCACGTCAACCATCACTTTTTCACTTGCACTAGTGACGTTTCATTCTAGATTTCACCCTATTCCTCCAGCTTCACTCGCTGTGAAACCAGTTCCAGAATGCTATTTACGCTTCAATGTGCCTTCAGGAGATGCCACTAAATGTGCTTGTGGACAAGGTAAATGTTTGTGTGCTGACTCACAGAAGGGTCTTCAAACCATGAAAATAACTTAAAAAAATAATAGCTGATCATATTTTTCTTTGATTTGTTTTCATATTTCCATATAGATATTAAATATCAAGGCTATTGTAACAGTGTATAGGTCAATAAATAGATATATAATCTGTAAAACTATACAAGGCTGAGTGGAAAAAAAAAGGTCATTTTCTATGAGTAACATAGTTATGTCCTGCCAAAGTGGGTCATTTTCAAAGCTTGACTACTTAATCCTTGAATGCTCATCTCCAAGTCTGTTCTCGATATTGGGTCTGAGAGGTGCTATGTGTTTCAAGCCTATTTCACTCCCTTGAAAGCAATGGTTCTCAATCCTGGAGTGAAGGCACTGGGCCATACTGAGCTTTAGCTGTGCCTTGTGCAATCCACCCACTATCACCCTCTTCTCCACCCATTTCACACTGCTAATGTCAGGAGACAGTGGGTGGGGGAGCAATCTTTACACCCTACGCGGTTGAACTGCACGATACTGTTATCTGGTTCAGGATATTTACAACAAACATGCAAGAGACAGATCTGCATACAGTACACCCTCTGTACCTGCAGATCAATCTCTTGCACATTTGTACTGTGGCTATTCTGAAAGCCAAACTGATTAGGTGTGCTTCCAGAACAGGATTGCAAACCATTGCTCTACATCCTCCTGAATATGTTCCTCCCAATACTTTACCGATGAGTCTGGCCAATAGCCACCCATGCCAGCAAAGTAAACACATGCAACTGAGAGATTCTGCTCCTGTCATGGTTCCCTCTTGCCCCTTATTAACAGGTTTTGCTCAGGCAGAGTGAAAGGAACCACTAGTGAGAGTAACTAGACTGCACTGAAATCTGATGATGACAATGAGCACAGTTTGGCACTACAGAAGAAAACGTCAACACTTATGACTCTCTCCAATTTCCAAAAAACTAGGAAGACTCACATGAGTGGAACAATGTGCGTCTTGGTGGTAAAAAGATCTACCAACACATGAAAGCTGTAGCCTGTTGACAGGGAGAGAGATACTGCAACTTGAAGATCAGTGTCATATACATAGAAGACAAGAGACAAGTAGCTGAATTTTAACAAAAATAAGTAACAAAGAAATGTGATTCAAAAAAAATCTTTTCTCACGTCATTCTATACTACATCCTCCTTCTGCTTAGCAGAAAATTGTACGTACACAAAAATACAAATACACAGTTTTGTAGAACAGTCTGATTTTTGATATATTTATATATATTTATATGAGTGGCAGGTTAGTTCATTATATAGAGCTTTTTGCACTTTTGGCTCATATGCAACAAGGCTTATAAAGTCAGCTTTAGCTTTCATTCAGGTTTTTTAAATATATTTTATAGCTTTTTAACAATTGTTTTCGCATTTAAAAGCAGCATCTGATACGCGACAGGAGGAGTTGTGGTTACGGGCAGAATTAGGTCAAGAGATTATTTTTATTTTCGAGAATATACATTCCAGTGTGGTTGGGTGAAAGGAGATTCTGTATGTTACACTACGAGGATGCCATATTTACCCCTTGAGGTAGACTGAATCCCTAAGAGCAGGCAGAGACAGGTGCAATTTCCACCAAGGGTAAATAGTACGGAATATGAGTTGACTAAGCAGGAGGCGAAGGGTTGTCCAACTCATTCTAGAGAGCGTCTATCACCCAAATCAAATAGAACAGACAGAGATGAACCATTTACAGAACCAACCTTCAGCACCTCAGCACCTGATGGATGCAATAACTTCAGCAGAGATCCCTTGCAGTGATCCCAGCATAAGGACTGCTGGCCATTCACAGCACCGAGGATACATGTAGGCGTCACAAATGAAGAAAGAGGAAGCACATAGTTCTGAAGTGAAAACTGGGGGGGGGGGGGGGGGGGGGGATCTTTAGCTTCCTTGCACTTGGTTTCTGTTGGCAAATTCTAAACCAGCTACACTAAACAACACAATCTTTCCCATGAAAACAATATTTCATTTGCTAATTCTAGAGAGTTCTGAACCAATAGTCACAAGTAAATATATGTGTACTAAAAGGAGCAATGCCCTTATTTTCTTGCTTGTGAAAGTTGTCTCTTCTACATACTGTGCGATATTTCAAAAGTATACATGACAAGCAGTCACCCTTATTCTCTATCAATTCCAAACGTTACTTCTAAAATATTACAGAAATTCTTTAAGCTACCATTCTATAACTGCTTTAATCCCCAGGTCATCTATGCATCTCCTTTTCATACTGGGATGTATTCTTTCTTGCCATTTTTACCCTAAAAGGGTTTGACTATTTGTTAGGTGACTGTCAAAATGTTTTTAGCTATAAAAAATTTCAGTTTTTATAAATAAATTGTTTAAAATATGGCATGTATGGTAATAAATATGTGAGTCTCTGAAAACACAACAAGCAAAAGAGCATGAATTGTACTTGAATCTTCCTTTGCAGCCCTGGTGTAAGACCTCTCTTTGGAGTTTGTGAATTTATGAGTACTGCAGTGGTTTGTCTTCTAGTCAATGTAATTGTAATGCTGCTCTGGCTACAGCTACACCCACCAGAGTAGGGGAGATGTTTAAAGAATTTCAATACTAGTGTTAAAAGAACAATTTATAATTGATACTTGGTGCATATTGCCATTTGCTACATGAAACATTAACACTGAATGGATGCTGTTCTTTTAACATACATTTTTCATCAAATACAGTCAATTATTGAAGAACTATATAGCTTACAATAAAGCCTATTAAATTAGATGCAGCAGGGCACAAAGTCTAACTTGGAGTTTTCTGTTTTATAATATGCCTCACCAGTCTTCACATAAAGGGCAAATCCCATCCCGTGGAGCTGTTTTAGCCACAGAAATTGACTTTTTCATTATTGCCTACACTATATCAGGGTAAAAGTTTGTATGTATCACACTAACATATGTATTTTCACTTGGGTACTTTAAGTTTTCCCAGGTGAGGATTAACTTAGCATGGTTTAGCTTTGAAAAAAATGCATGCATGCACCAACTATAAATTTGTGCAAGTACTTTATCATGGTGTAATAATCCAAGTAAAACAGTACTTGCATACTTTGTATTTATCGCAGCAAACGCCAGGATTTGCATAAAAGTGGACAATTTTGATTATCTATTACATAATGCGGACTCAGCTGCAACTCCAAGGTCACACGAAATGCACATCTTGTATACTGAATTTTTAAGTGACAGCTTAAACTCTTTAATCAGCTTTCCTAGAAGCTGGCTGAATAACCAGACTATCGCCTATGACATCATGAATACCGGATGCGATAGGTCCAAGCAGTGGATGATACCATCAGTGACATTCTGTTCATGTAACTGCACCATGAGAAAAGGAGAGCCTTTTAAGTGTGGTCAAACAGGGTGCAAAAAGCTACAATCATTTAAGAGTGTTTCACAAATGCTACCATGGTATCCTGGGCAAACTTTCAGACTCTCCCCCTCCTCCTACCCCATTTCTTTTCCGGCTTCTAGGCCCTCCCCAACAAAATTTTAATAAACTCAACAATCATGATTAGCCTGATGTCATTCCTTCCAGAATGATCCTGTGAAAACACATAGACACCATATCTTTAAACAAACAGTTCACAGCCGAGGGTCATGGTTTTTTCAGCTGTCAGGATCTAATTCACTTTGACTGCAGCTGCTCCTTGCCGGCAACCGCCCCACCCCCAGAGGTGTACCACCCTAGGTGATTGCCTAGTTTGCCTGATGGTTAAAGCCGGCCCTGAATGATAAGTGAACTACAAGGCAAATTGAACTTTCCAACAACGCTTTGCTTTCATTAATGGCTTGGTTTTGACGTGTCTTATTGCATCATCACATACTGTAACATAGAAGGGAATTATTTGTGTGTACATTCATCTTACTGGCAGTTCTTCTTGCATATATATATTTGTTAATATTTATAGTGTGATCATAAACAGCATGGACTAAATGAAAAACAAAGCATTTTTGGCTTGCTAAAATTCAGAGCCCTCAATTGTACTTTTCTGGTATTTTATTTTACTTTAGATCATGCACTAAATAGTTTTTCTAAAGGCAGAAACCTGAAGTTATCCAATGCCATCTTATGGCTGACTAAACCATTTGATCAACCAGTACGGGCTTATGTAGATGTTTCTATTCTGAAACTGCACGCTAAGGGCCCTGTTTACTAAGCCGCGTTATAGGCGCGTTAGCCGTGTAAGTGCCTACAATATCCCTATAGGTTCCTACATGGTTCGTGCGCACACTAACTGTAGGCGCGTTAAAATCGCTAACACGCTTTAATAAACAGGCCCCTAAGAATGCAAGCCACCCAGGGAAAAAAAAAACAGATGAAATATGAAAACTACATTTGAAATTCATCTAAAGACAAAATACACTAGGATTTTTCTTCTCTTTAAAAATCTATAAAGCTCTGTACTTCTCATTCTAATTTTACTAATACACAAGTCTTTTCAGCAGCTCTACTAAAACATAATAACACTGAAGTTTTATGGGCGTGAACTGAGAATGAAAATGGCTGTGTTCCCGCTCAACTGAAGATGAAATGAGAGGTAGGAGAAGTCTTTGATTTAAAGTCCTTTAACATTTTGCCAGAGCTACAAAAGATTCTCCTTCTCCTGGCCCTCTCCCTTCCTCCAAATCAAGTCTAACAAGTAAAGGTTTACTTGAACTAAGAGAGACTCTTCTGGAAAACATAAGTGTGTATTGCAAGGGGACCAAACAGGACTTTATTCTTTTACCTTGAGATGGGAAAGGGGAAAGAGAGGTCAAGCCTATATTTTCAGCTGATTTCACAGTTCCATTTCTTGCTTAGGCACTTTTTTAAAAATATACAAATAAAATTAAATATTTCACCCTATGTTTTCAGATACAGTACGGGAAGAATCCAGGGGCCCATGTAGACAAATTCAAGGCAATTTTTCAATAAAAATGTTTTTTTTTCAGTGGCAACAAAGAGTTTATAGACAACTTCTGACTTTCCCTTAAAAGTAGCATTAGAACATCTCTGTTTTCACTATACAAATCCTATGTTATCTTAAAAAAATAAAGCCTCTGAAAGACAGCATACTGCACAACAAAAGAGCAACTTGAAAGCACGGCTAACTCAAAGATTAAGAGCTTAAGCCTTCTCATTCTAAATTAATAAACACAAATGTTGTACGTGCTCACATAGCTACATTTTCCCCCCATTTAACTCTGTACCATCGTCTTCTCTGTTTTCAGATTGGCTGACAGTGGAATTTTCTGTAAGGATAAGGCTCCGCCTTTCTCTCAATAGCCAATGCTAAAACTAGCTTTATTTACCTGCACTGTGAGAAAGCACCAGCTGAATAGTCTATTTAGGAACAAAGTTAGAAATTATGTCATGTTGTCATCTTGAGAGGCTAAGACACTGTTGGGCTAAGACCCTTCCCCCCATTAAATCTATGGACATGTAGTCCTGTTTTTCATTAAAAGAAAAATCAAGCAAATACTCCCTTCTCCATCACCCACCCACATATACAATGGGGCAAAATCCATACTATCCTATGGATGACATGGTACCAGTTGACAGCCCAGTTCAGAAATGACACCCACCAGATTTAGGGCTCCTTTTACTAAGGGGCAGAAAGCCAAACACGGGCTTACCATTAGCTATAATGGAAGTACTGCCAGGCTACTGTTGCAGCCCGGCAGGCCTTCCCACCCCTACCGCACCATCATTTCCAGCGCTACAAAAATGTATTGCTCCCTTCCTGCCCCCCCCCCCCCCCCGATATGATCGCGTAGCAAGTGCTTTACTTGCCGCCCGGCCATTTCCTGCAGGAAAGTGAGACTTTCCCTTTTACCAGCTGCAGTAAAAGGGGGCCTCCACACGTCGGCCCCCTTTTGACGCAGCTTGGTAAAAGGGGCTCTTAATGAGAGAAAGCTCTTACAGAATACAGCCCTTCATATGAAGATATAAATTATGCTTCATGCATAAAACACTAAAAAATCAGAAACATTTCAGTTCTATAGTATTGTGAGATTCCCGATCGTGGATTTTCAGAACAATTTCATTATGTTCTAACAATGGTATACAGTGATTGCAGATGGTGCCCAGCTTTATCTCCAGCTCAGGTATCTGGAGAATATTGAAAATGACATCTATAGTCAGATACGATCAGAGACCTAACGGTGGCCTAGACATCTATTAATGTTTCATTCAGTCTACTTCAGATATAAAACTTGCTAAACTGTAATTTTTAGAGTCTATGTCCAGGGGTAAAGCTGCTGGATTTCAGTAAGTATCGAGAAACCTTGCATATAGAGATAGGTTATTAGTAGGTATCCTGATGTTCTAACCCTCCCCCCTTTTTCTGTGATTTGACAATCAGTATGTGATGGCCATACTTCAGTAGCCTCAGTATTGGTTAGTTTCTAAAACGTGGGAGCACTGTTTGAGCCAGATGCTCCTCTGTATGAACCACGTTGCAGAATTTCAAAGTAGTAAGTTAGCCATAAATTGTTTTCTCGGCACAGCAGCTGAATAATTGCGGAATACATCTCTTTGGTAGCCAGAAGATTTTCAGATGATTATGGTATTAGATTAAGGGGTAATTTGATGAAGCTTTTCCAATATGAAGATTCTGTTTTACAAGGAGAAAAGAGCTTTAATAAAATTGTGTGACTACTGAAAGTGGACACTGCTTTTATGTGATCTGTGTGTATGTGTTCCCAGGGCATAGTTTGGGCAGAGCGGAGATTTGTATGCATGTACTTTAAAATACTTGACTACACGCACACATTGACACCTTCTTTGAAGCAGGTATAAATTTGGGTGCTGACGTTTCTATCCTATCGGGGCTGATACTGGGAGCCTATGCTGCCTTTATAAAATGGGCTCCTTTCCCTCAGGCATCCTGTTACAAAATTAGGATCTTAAAGGTTATAATCCTGGCTACCTGACAGAAATCCCAGTATGGGATTTTAACTCAGGTTGTGGATGCAGTAAGGAAGTGATGAACCGACTGCACCATGAGGCCTCATCAAGTAGTTTAGCATTTATATCTTAACAGATGTTTGATCTGATTCTCAGATCCATGCATACAATGCTTCTAACAGAATATTAGACTTTGCCTGCATAGAAAAGCACGTGATGCCTCTCTTCTCTCCTCACAGATATTATCAGAAAGTCATTATACGCAAATTCTAAAGAAAGGGAAATGAAAACATTCCTCCTGAGTGTAGCTTTTTCCTTTAACCTTTGCATGTGTAAAGATGTAATTGGACAAAGAATGTGTTGGGTTAGACTTGCTTAATATGTACTTCTTTTACCAAATGTTTGGATACATGTAATCCCAAACTATGGATTTCAGAAAGGACATATAAACTGGAATTGAGAAGTCCAGGTCAGGGCATCTCAAGTTCTTTTAGTACTTTATAAGAGGATCTGCTCATGCAGAGCCTATTCTAAAATTCATCCAATAAGTGATGGTTACATGTGGCGGAAGCATCCATTTAAAAAACCTAAACATCTAAAATATCAATGGGTTAACATAGGCCCACAAACATGTGTTATGAAACGGTTATGTATGGCTGCATAAACATGTATGTTGTGGTTGCATAAACATTTGAGTTATGAAATGGTTATGTGTGGCTGCATAAACGTCTGTCAGCTATTTTAAAAATAAACATTTCTTTCCTGAAGCTGTCACAGAGCTTGGTATCCCTCGCCAGCACTGTTTCCTCTAAGCTGAGCGGAAGTTCGCCAACAGCATTGCTACCAGTAGAGGGTGGTGTTTCAATTTATTCCCTGGAGTTCTGCAGAACTTGTCTGTCCCTCACTATTAACAATAGCAATATTACACTTATATACCATTAAATCCCAAAGTTTAGTCCAGTGCAATTTGCAAAAGCAAAATAAGCATAAAATACAATAAGTATATAATATAGCAGAAATACAATCATAGCAAAATAAAAAAATAGCATCAAATAGAATAGTAAAGTTAAGAAAATGACCAAATTAAGGACTATCAAATAAGAAAGTCTTCAATTTCTTGAAAAAAACAATTGGATTCTAATCTGATCATATTAGGCAGAAGATTCAAAAAAGGAATCAGAGACTGAAAATAAAATATTAAAAATTCTGATGAAAAGAATGTCTCAGCAAAGGAATCTCTCTTACCTCCTAGGAGCTTGTCTAGTCTCTCTCAACTGTTGTGTGCTTGCTTGAATTACGCTTTCCTATCCAGTACAGTAGTTCTCTTTTCTCTCTATGATTATATGTTTCTTTGATTTTTTGATTATTGTACACCGCTTTGATGCAAGTTAGCAAAGGTGGTATAGAAAGTCTGAATAAATAAATTAAAAAATAAAATCCTTATTAAATTAATAACCGATTCCGACGTAAGGCCATAAACTGTCTGGAATACCTGACCAGCTAACTTTAAAAAATTTGCTTTTGTATGGTAAGCCAATGCAGTTTAGCCACAAAAGGTGCAACAATGTCAAATTTCTTGATTTTGTACATCAAGCGGTTCGAGGCGTTTTGAATTAGCTGAAGCTTATTCAAGAGTCTTTTAGACAGACCTAAATAAAACACATTACACCATATGCATGTTTTAGAGTCTTATAGGTATATAACCCATCTTGGTAAAATTAGGATTTAAAGATGTTTATGTAACATAAATGCCTACCAGAACAATGATTCTAAAATAAGCACCACTGGGGATTATTTTAGAAATCTTATTTGCAATTTCCAATTGAAATAACAGCATTTACATGCAGATATGGCACACGTGCATATAAGCAGATTTCAGAAAGATGCTATTCAAACATGGAGATCCACACACTATGTAGAAAATTCAAGGAGACCTGATTTGGGTGGGACGAAAATCTATTCCCCATTTCACAAAAGGATAACGCATGTATGGGGAAAAAGTTCCACATCAGCTTTTATATTTGCTCAAAAAAAGTGCTTATGATGGCCAGGGCTTTACACAAAGGGTTAAGGTAGTCATTTTCTCTAACCCCATGTAATTCATGTCCACCTCCAAAACAATGCCAAGTTTAAATTGTAACCTCACTATAAACTGGTAGCACTTAAGTGTGTAGGTTTGTAATACGGTGAAAATTACATGACGAAGTATTGGCATTTGCACATGGAAGCTACTGGTCTGTGCCATTTATTTTTTCAACGTGCATATTTATAAAATGGTTGTTCCTGTGCATTGGTAGATGCTTTTCTAAAATACAACTGGAAATGAGCATGTTCCAACCTGCATGTTTCACTTCCAATCCCTATGTTCTATGTAAAAAGGGCCTTCACATCTATATTATTAGATCCCCATATTCTTGCTCTGTGTACAAGTTAAATTTAGGCATGACTACACAGTGGGAAAACTGAGGAAGAGTAGTGGTGGCCAAACTGCATTAAGGAGATCTATAATCCTTTTGAAATAAAAAGAAAGAGGGCCCTTAGTACTGCCTATAAATGGTGCTTTAGAAATCTGGTGTACCCAGTTAAATTCAAAATAAAAAGTGAAATGGCTTAAAATATTGTTCATTCATTAGTGGAGGGATATCCATAAGTAATCTGTTGTGTTTCCACTCACAAGTAAAGAATAAGAATAACTATACTGGGTCAGACCAATGGTCTACCTAGTCCAGTATCCCGCTTCCAACACTGGCCAATCCAGGTCACAAGTACCTGGCAGAAACCCAATTAGTAGAAACACTCTATGCTACCAATCCCAGAGCAAGCAGTGGCTTCCCTGAAGTCCATCTCAATAACAGATCATTTATAAATATGTTAAATGGCCACAGTCCCAGTACAGATCCCTGCGACACTCCACTATTCGCCCTCCTCCATTGAGAAAAATGGCCATTTAACCCTACCCTTTGTTTTCTGTCCAATAACCCATTCCTAATCCACAGAAGGACATTGCCTTCTATCCCATGACTTTTTAATTTTCTCAAGAGGGTCTCATGAAGAACTTCGTCAAAAGCTTTCTGAAAATCTAGATACACTATATCAACCGGCTCACCTTTATCCGCACGTTTAATCACGCCTTCAAAGAAATGAAGCAAATTGGTGAGGTAAGACTTCCCTTGACTTAACCCATGCTGACTCTGTCCCATTAAACCATGTTTGTCTACAAGTTCTCTCATTTTAAAAAAAAAATCACAGAGTAGAAAATCTCTACCTAGCAAACCACTGGGCCCTAGTACTATGGAGGAGTAGACTAATGGTTGGTGCAGTGGCCTGATAACTAGGGGAACCGGGTTCAATTCCAACTACAGCTCCTTGTGATTCTGGGCAAGTCAGGTAACCCTCCAGTGCCGCAGGAGTTGATATGCTACCTTTCTGTGCTACAACCAAAGCAGTTTACATATTTATGCAGGTAGAAAATAAGTACCTGTATATAATATGGTAAAAACATATCAGATCCCATCCCCTTTCCCTTACCATGGGGGTCTTTTAGCACGCATTAAAAACAGGCGAGTGCTAAATGCTAAAGACACCCATAGGAATACATTGGCGTCTTTAGCCTTTAGCACGTGCCTATTTTTAACAAGTGCTAAAAACGCCAGCACGCCTTAGTAAAAGTCCCTCCCTATGTGTTTACCACCAGGGGTCAATCAGTGTCATTTTCCTATAGGTTGCTGCTGAGGGGATCGCTTCTGCCTCCATCACCTCCACAGTCTTTGTGGTGAGACAGTGTTAGGGCAGGGCAGATTTACTTTGGTAAGTTGTGAGGCTTCGGGGAGGAGGGATTAAAAAATGTATCTATGCACTGGGACTGTGAAAGGGGAGCATTGTGTCCAGTGGCAGGCAGAAAAAAAAATCCAGAGAAAATCAGAAGTCACGCACAAAAAGAAATTGAAAAATAAAATGCTCAGACTACAGAGATAGAAAAAATATTGTATTTTATTTATCAACTGGACCATGTCAGGTTTGGGAAATGTGCATCTCCGATACCTTTCATTTCCAGAATGATGGCATAGAATGGGTTATTTTAGTACAGGGGATGGAGGAGATTACTTGTGGAGATGGGTTAGATTTCAGCAGAAACGGGTGAAATTTCTGTCCCTGTGCAATCCTCTATTCCAGAATGAAGGCATTCAGAGTCTCAGATTCCACGCTCGCTGTTAACCAGTGTTAGTATAACCTCAATTTTATTAATCTGCCCCTAATAATCAAGCGTTTAGAGAGTTAGTTCGTCAGAAAATGAGCTGAAAGTCACAAGTAGGCCTCATCCTTGTTTGGTGGCTTTTGTCACCAAAAGGGTAAAATATTCCTCCATTGCCAGTCATTTTGGAAATACAGAATTTTTGGATTAGTTATGTAACATTAGTCTTTCTTTCTAGTAATGTCAGATTTTTCATAGTACAAATGTTCTATACGTTCTCTGTTCCACCAACCAGAGAAAAAAACCAGGCTACAAAACTCAGGATGAGATCAGGTATATCTAATTTTCTTGGAGACTAACCAGTATGCTCTTCAGCTGCCTCATTTTTAGAAGGAACACGGCCTGAAAGCCATGCTCCCTTTGTACTGGGCAGTGAGTGGGTAAAAAATTATGCTCGACTCAGAAAACTGAAAAGCAATGCAAGCAGATGAATGGCAGGCACATAACCCCGGATTCTATACATGGTGCCCGATTTGTGTGCAGAATTTGATAATGATCCAATTAGCGCCAATAATTGGCTGCTCACAATTATTGGCGTTAATTATATCTCCTATCAAACTGAGCTCTCTTTTTCATCAAGCACTGCCATTTCCTCCCCTCACCCTCCCCACTGACAGTTTGAACTTCGTGGGTGTGGCTTGGATCTCTTTCAGGGAGAGAAAACTAACAACTTATAGCAGCAGCTTCAGAGAGCATTTTCCATCTCACAGATAGGCTGCAGAGAATACCTTCTCCTGCTTTAGACTTAGCCTGGCCTCAGAATGACATCCTATAGTATATCTCCTATCAAACTGAGCTCTCTTTTTCATCAAGCACTGCCATTTCCTCCCCTCACCCTCCCCACTGACAGTTTGAACTTCGTGGGTGTGGCTTGGATCTCTTTCAGGGAGAGAAAACTAACAACTTATAGCAGCAGCTTCAGAGAGCATTTTCCATCTCACAGATAGGCTGCAGAGAATACCTTCTCCTGCTTCCACCCACCCTACCCCTCTACCCACCCACCCCTAGAGTGACATGTCTTATATAACCTCCCTATCAACCCACTCATTACTTTACCTCACCCATTTCTATTCTTCTATCACCTTCTCCCACTACTCCAACCAGAGTTACACCTAATCACACTGACCACCCTTCAACATCTTCTGTCCTTCTGTGACTGTTCTCTTGTGCTTGACTGCTTAAATATTTTAAATTTAAATGCTTTACTTTTTGTCTATTAGATTGTAAGCTCTTTGAGCAGGGACTGTCTTTCTTCTGTGTTTGTACAGCGCTGCGTACACTTTGTAGCGCTCTAGAAATGTTAAATAGTAGTAGTAGTAATAATTTGGATTTGTGCATGCATTTTGCTAAGCGCTATTCTGCAAAGATGTGTGCACAAATCTTTAGTGTGTAAGTGGGTGTGGCCATGGGAGGGGCATGGGCGGGTCAGGAGCGTTCACTAAAGATACACGCGGTATTATACACTGTGTCCGGAAAGAAGAGATCCCCCTAAACATTTTGCAATAACGACTGCAAACTTGCACTGAATTAATTAAAATTTTACGTGCACGAAGTGACATCTATTTCAAATGTGTCGTTTTGTAGAAATCCACCTTAATGTTACCAAGATGTCAAATTTTAAATAACACTACCCAAAAGGTTTGAGTTTCTTACATACTTAATGTCAACCTGAACAGTCCGAATGTTTAAATCTGATCTTTTAGCGCCGTATCTTTTGCAAACTGTATTCTAATTAAACTCGATCTTCTTTTGACAACATTAATGTTTGTTTACCAACATGCAACGACATCATGGACGAAAGTAATTAAGTCATGTTTTAAAATGAGATTTGTGACAGCAGTTTATAAAAATTAAAAAGCTCTTAAATGGGACTAGTGATTCCTAAGTAATTTGGCCTTGGTGATGCAAATAGATTTATTTATTTATTTAATACATTTGTATCTCGCGCTTTCCCACACAGGGCAGGTTCAGTGTCACAAGTAAAACGTCAATTCATTCGGTACACGCTTGAGGTTGTTACTGCAAAATGTTTAGGGGGCTCACTTGTTACTGGACCCAGTGTAGCATTTGGGGGATCTGCGCCTAATTTACTCACAAGGACTGACACAAGGTTTCAGTTAGTGTAAATCCTTGTGTCCACAGTTGGATGGATCCTGGCGCTATATGCTATTCTATAAATGGTGGCCAATTTGGAGCGCAGTTTATATAATAGTGCTCAGTGTGCATTTTTAGTGAATTTAGTCCATAGAGGGCAATTCCATAACCTAGGCCCCTGATGGCGAACCTATGACACGCGTGTCAGCACTGACACGCGTAGCCATTTTCGATGACACGCGGCGCCGCCGCAGTGTGGTCCGCCCTCCCTCCTCGCTCCCGGAAACTAACCTTAAAGCCTCCTTTCACGTCGCAGCAAGCAGCAGCAGGGCAGGCCACTCCTTCCTTCCATGTCCCGCCCTCGCCTGACGTAACGTCCGCGAGGGCGGAGCACAGAAGGAAGGAGGAGAGGTCTGCCCTGCTGCTGCTTGCTGCGACGTGAAAGGAGGCTTTAAGGTTAGTTCCGGGCCCGGTAGCGGGTGGAGGGGGGGCCCGGCGACCTTGGGTGGGCAGCAATCTCGGGTAGGGGGGGGGGGCCGGGGGCGGTCCTAGTAGCAGTGATTTTTCTCGAAGTGACACACCACCCGAGTTATGCTCGGTTTTTTGGCGAATTTTGACACACCAAGCTCAAAAGGTTGCCCATCACTGACCTAGGCACTAACATTTACACGCACATATATATATTTTTTATTTTATTTAGGCAAACTTGATATACCGCCCTAAACTAACAAGTACATCTAGGTGGTGTACAATAAAAACAATATTTAGAAAGAAAGAAAAGAACTACAATATTTTGAGAGGAAATTATCTACATTCGTTCCACAAAGTAGAGTATAGCAAGGGAAAGAATTAGAAGGGAGGGATGGGAAAAAAGGTAAAAGAGCTTTACTATGGGAAAGAGGAGGGGCAGGGAATCGTAAAATACAGGAAGGGAAAAACTGATCCTATAGCAGCGAAAACATCCTATGTAGTATTAAAAGCCTGGCAAAATAACCAAGGTCTTGGTTATTTCGCCAGGCTTTTAATACTACATAGGATGTCTTTATAGCTGGTTTGAACTTTTTAAATGAAGATTCGGCTCTAATTTCACAAGGGAGAGCATTCTAGTGGAAGGGAACAGAAAAATAAAATGCCGTATAAGCACTTTTCTTTAAAATTCATTGCCAGCTGACAGAAAAGGTTTGGCCAGATAATTGGAGATTGGTCCAATATGCATTCATTTATATTTAGAAGGAACCATGACTATTTCAGGGGTAGGGCCAAAGCTCATGCAGATACTAGCTATATCCAACCACTATTTGGATAAACTTATCTGTTTAAGAGGACCACAAAGTCCTCACTTTAAATGGATAACTTATCCATTTACCCCCGGATTCTATATAGTGTGACATAAATTGCGTGAACAAAACTGGCCTTATTCTGGATTTGTGGTTGCAACTTAATAAGCACTGATAATTGCCAATTAACAAGCAACTCTCAACATTAATTGGAATTTATACGCACAATTGTCTGAGCATATTCTGTAAAGTAGTGCTCGTAAATTCTACGGCGCATAGTTGAAAACTAGGCGTGGCCATGGGATGAAGAATGGGCGGGTTGTGGACATTTAAAAAAAGCTATGAGCACTGTTATAGAATATACTTGGTCCGTACCTATGGAACTTTGTAAGTCTAAGTGCTTTGAAAATGAGCCCCGTTTAAACGCATAAGCATGGAGAACCTAGATAAATATCACAATAATCCGATCTATAGATTAGTACTGACAAAATGAGTGAACGAAACATATTATGATTAAAATACTTCCTAACTGAGCGCAACTGCCTGAGTATAAAGAAGCTGGTTTTACCCTCTTAAATGTTTAGAATACTAGAGTATTATGTGCATCTATGCCAGCAGGACTCCTAAGGTTATTCTGCAAATACCCACTTAACTTTCACAGTGCATACTTGTAAGAGGGGTGTGCACAAGGACAGAGCATGGGCGGGGCTCCACCTAACGAATACCGTAAGTTACCATGTTCCTCAGTGTTTCTATGGAAAATACAACTACAATGCCTGGGGATGATCTAGAGGTTACAAAAGAAAAAACAACAACAAAAACTAACACAAAAAAAACACCCTCCCTCCCAAAATTATAAATACCCAAATTACCAGGGTAATAAAAACTGTATGCTCTCTCCTGATTCCCTCCAGTGGTCAACTGGTCATTTAGGGCACCCTTTTGCGCCTTATTCGTTATAAAAAGAGGTCTAGCTCAAAACATCTTAGTTTTAGTCCTGGACACTTTTGTTTTGTTCCATTATGGCTGACAAACGTCCAAGTGTTAGGAACGCCCAGATCCCACCCTTAACGCGCCCCTGACATACCCACTTGTGATTTGAACACACTTCTGACGGACTTCATAGAAAAACGTCTAAAAATTGGTTTTGAAAATACCAATTTGAACGTTTTTGCGAGAAAAGCGTCCAAATCCGGATTTATGCCACTTTTTGGACATTTTTCTCTTTTGAAAATGAGCTCCATATTGTATTACTACTTACTTTCACAAGTTTCACCATTCTAACTTCCACTGTAGTATCATTAGCTCTGGTGTATTCACATGGATATAAGGGAAAGCTACACTGAAATAAATTACATCTAAGATAGACATACTGTTTTTCCTATCATACCTTGTATTAATAGACACGAGTGTCTCTTCATACTATGCAGAATCTTCCACCTTCCAGCCCAAACTCTTGCTTAGTCAATAAAAAAGCAATCCTTCATTGCTGGTTTTCCCAAATGCATTTTCCTTGGTCTATACTGATGCTACTTGCAAATTCACATACTTAGCAATCTGAGGAGTTCTCTGCATTAGTGATCAATGCCAGGGAAAGTATCAACTTGAAACTGAAATCAATAAATGAAAGAGAAAGCTCAACTCTGCCTATACATTTTCAGTATCACAGAGACAAAGGACAGCAACTACCAGGTCTCTAAGCAGATCAGATTCTGTAATTTTCTGATTAAGCTCTTTTGAGGGGGACAGAGAATGTATATCTGGGGCTGATCTGATTAAGGTTAGATAAGAAATTAAAACATTGTGACTGCCGGTGCTCAGATCTCACCCTTGTGGCAATTTCCATTGCATTCAGTCACTAAGATGCTGCTCTGTTCTATGATTCACTGAGGTTAAAGAAACATGGAAAGGGTAATTCAGCAGAATGTCTGCATGAGCTGAAAGCAAGACATGAAGGATTGAAGCACGTTGCATCCATTTTAAACAAAATCATTCTAAAATATTCCTCATAGTTTCAAGCAGAAAGAGAGGAAGCAAAGAACTTGCAGTCTTTAGATTATGTGGTTGAGGGTCAGGAAAAGGCAGCAAAACGCTGAAGCAAAAGTGAGCAGAATGAGTGACCACTCATATTTTAGTAGCAATCCAGGGGATCCATGACATCTATCATTCTCTCCTGCCTCTCTTTCTAGCTCACTATCAATCCTCTTTCACTGCCTTACTTGGGGCCCTGTTTATTTATTGCATTTGTACCCCACATTTTCCCACCTAGTTGCAGGCTCAATGTGGCTTACATAGTACCGTCAAGGTGTTTGCCCAGTCGGTTGATAATAGATACAAGGTTTTATAGTGATCGTATGAGTTACAAGTGGAGAGTCGCAAGGGATGAAGATTGCGTGTTGTCCAGTACGATTATAGTCATGCTGTGTTGCTGGGTGAAGAGGTTTACGTGGGGTCGTTTACTAAGGTGCACTAGAGATTTTAGTGTGCGCTAATGCTAGAGACACCCATAAGAATATATGGGTGTCTCTAGCAGGGGCATAGCCAGACTTCGGCAGGAGGGGGGTCCAGAGCCCGAGGTGAGGGGGCACATTTTAGCCTTCCCCCAGCGCCGCCGACCCCCCCGCCACTCCTGAACCCCCTCGCCACCAACTTTGCCCCCCCCCGCCATTGCTGAACCCCCACCACCAACAACTTTGACCCCCCCTGCCGACGACCCTCTCGACCCCCCTCCCGTCGCCAACCTGCCGTCGCCTACCTTTGCTGACGTCCTGCAGGACGTCAGACTAGAACGAAGCCTTGCGCGGGATTGGGAAGAAGAGGACCTTGGCTCGGCTGGCGGGGCTTGGGGTCCCCCGTCAGCAAAGGTAGGCGACGGCGGGTTGGCGATGGGCGGGTCGAGAGGGTCTTCGGCAGGGGGATCCAGGGGCAAATCTATGGGGGCCCAGGCCCCTGTGGCCCCATACTGGCTACGCCACTGCTCTCTAGCATTAGCATGTGCTAAAAATGTTAGAGTGCCTACAGCATGGCTTAGTAAACAGGGCCCTTGGTCACTCTTTTTTTCATTTTCATTACATTAGAGCTACCTATCTGATCGGATGCTCACAGCAAGCTACAATACATAAAGCAAAAATATAATAATATAGCAAACATAACCCTCTCTCATTCCAGCTCCTCATTCATTTACTGCCTGCCTTCTCTTTAATCATATTTCAGTGTAAGCTTCCCTTCCCTCTCCCACACATCCTTCTTCCATTTTCTAACATGAGAATTTATATGACAGATTTGTGACAACACTTTCCGATTTTTCATTCATTAGATTTACAGCCCTATTGGCTCACTATTCAAGGCTTAGTTTCTGTTTGCCAGATGCAATGGTTTAAATACTAATTTTATGATGTTGAGAATCATGTTACCACCAAGCTTCATAGAAATCTGATTGCTGGTTTTAGTAAACTGGATAAACTTCTACAGAAGTTCATAGATTAATACAGCAAGTCAGAGAGCAAATTGCAATACTTCCTTCACCTCTAATAACCCCTTTCCCCCTCACACGCATATGCAAAACTACAGTAAGCAAGTCTTCCTCTCCTCCCTTCCCAAAAAACCATTTAGTACATCTTAGATCAGTTATTTTAAACCTTTTTCATCTTGCCCCCCTTTTATGCCACTGTTTTGCCTCTTCTCTTCCCCCCCCTCCCCAGCGCACTGCATACCTGAACTAGTAAGGTCCCCAAGCTCTGCCAGCAAAAGCCCTCCTGCCCGCACACCATGCTGCCCACTTCCCCTGCATAATGCTGGGGTTTGGGGAGGCCTGCCCACTGCATATTCGTAAAAACCACAAGTGGCGGGGGGGGGGGGGGGGTGAAGGAAGGGACGGCATGTCATGGCAAGTGGAAATAGGGCTTCCTGCTGGTGGGGCTTGGAGACTTCTGCCAGTTAAAGCGTCTCAATTTTGGAGGGGGCCTGGGGTGCTTGCCACACCTCTGCGAAGATGGCACCCAGGGTGTTCCCCCCGCCCCCTTATTACACCACTACTTACAAGGCGCAAAAATTGTCAAGGCACACCATGGAGAGTACAGCAGTGGTCAGAACTGATATTCAGCAGGACTGTCTGTTGAAGTGCTGCTTAACTGACCCTTGGTCCACTCATAATGGCTTAAATGTGCAGAAGCCTCTCCTGCCCACAGAAACCATGCTGAATATTGGCCCCTCATTATTCAGAGCAGGATTTTGCCATGTTTTCCGGGTCTTTTAACCTATTTGTAATTTTCTATGATTTCTGCTGGGGTTTTTTTAAAGCATCAAGGGTCAGATTTTCAAGAATAGGGAGAAATATAAGCCAATAGCCCAGTTTCCAAATAGCTCATCTTTTGCCTAAGCCAGGGTTTAATTTCCTGCAAGTTCAAGAAGGGAACAAAATTCCCAGATGAATAATTGTACAAGCAAGCTTGTCTGGTCTCTGACTAAATTTAAGTATTGGACATAAGTCCTGCAGCATTTTTCTTTTTTTAATGTAAATTATGTTTATATGTTTGATTTTTCTCATCACATTTTTTAATTACAGTGGGTACAGGAAAGTGAAGCCTCGGGCAAAACAATCTTGTCTCAAACTTGGCAAGCAAAACTCACATGTTTTATTCACTGTTTTTCCCTACTTTTGATCAGTTCAAAAATCTGACTTTATATTGTTAAGTTTTTTTTTTGAAAGGATCTTTTTAAGGAATAATCTATTTATGTGATCAGCATCGATGCCGATGTTATCATTTACGATGTTTTATTTTCACACTTACCACTTTCGTAGCAAAATATGATTAACTGTCACCGTGCAGCAAGTTCTCCAAGTCCTTGCTTCAAAAATTCAGCACAGCCGTGCTTGCTCTCTGCCTGGGCTAATGTGGCAAGGCTCACACCGACATATGCACAGGCCAGCTGCACACAGAGGTAGCCACAAACATACCCCAGTAGACGAAGTGACCTCTGATGTTGCCGGCCCATGCAGTCCAGACAGACAGCAAGTGCGGCTGCGCTAAATTATTAAAGGGAAGAGGAGGAAGTACTTGAACATCTCGGCAGGTGGGTGGTCACCCAGAGGCTCGTGCACTTGCACGGAAACCCCATAGGAACTATCTCCATCCCTACAAGATCCTCATGGCACTGAAGGGGATTTTCCACAGGATCCCCACAGACCTGGAGGGGATTCTTGTGGACTCCATGGGATTCCTGCAAATACTGTTCCCATGCAGCTCTTCAACACGATACACATGGAGAGCAGGTGTGCCGCGGCACACCGGTTGAAAAACGCTGTTTTAGATGAATTAAGAGTAGAGTACCAACTACAAATTATCCATATGATTTAAACAAAAATGTAAAAAGTTATATACGCCGTATATAGATGAACACATTTCAAAGGTTACATAATCCAGAGGGCCCTTTCACTACAAGGTGTTAATCCTTAACGTTTGCTTAACATGCAGGAAAACACTTACTGCACAACGTGTTAAAACATTTTGCAGTAATTTGCCATTTCCCATGTACTAAGCACATGCTATTTATTTTTCAAAGGTAACTTTTCAGAGAGGGAGCGCCATGGGTGGTGAAGTGTTATTCAGGTAGCGTATTATGATTAGTTTGCAATACCTAATGCATGTGGGAGCACTTAGTACCTCCTAAATAGGAGGGGGTAAGTGCTCCTGCATTAATTAGTTGAGTTGCCATGCGCTAATGACATTAGTGCATGGCCTGCAAATAACCCCCCCCCCCCCCCAAAAAAAAAACTCCATATTGTCTTGATGTATTAAATATAGGCTTAGAATGCAGGAAAGTACCACATTAAAATGCATTAAGTCCATTTTTAACGCATTTTAGTAATAGGGCCCTCTAGAATCTAAACTACAAATTCAGGGGCCAATGTTCAGCTGGCCAGCCACTGCACAAACAGAAGTGGATGACTTATGCTGGCTATTCAGGAGCTTTATCCATTTAAATTAAGACAGCTATTCTGCACTCTTACTCGGATTGGATTTATGTATTTTATATACCGCATTTATACCTTAGCGTCAAAGGTATAACTGGATGGCAGCTGTAAATTGACATTACTTGCTTAAGCAGAAACCTCATCTCCGAAACACTGTCTATCGCTCCCTCTTCTAAAAAAATACATTTATGTTGGAAATTGAGGGGGTCTTTTATTAAAGCTTAGCTCGAGTTATCTACAACAGGGCCTATAGAAATAAAATGGGCCCTGCTGCAGATAACTCGAGTTAAGCTTCAGTAAAAGACCCCCTGAGTTGTCCGGCTGAAAGTTATTATTTAGCTGACTCCACATTTACGAAAGTAAGTTAAGTGCATCAATGTTTTTGAATATTGACCCCCACAAGTTTTTCTCCTTTGTTGTTTCAGTTTTGTTTTGTTTTTATTCATTCTCTCCTCTGCTCTCATCTTGTATGACTTCTTCTGTCTCCATTTAAGAACATAAGAATATTCATACTGAGTCAGACCATCTAGCCCAATATCCTGCTTTTGACAGTGGCCAATCCAGGTTTCTCCTTTTAATTTCCTTTTTTGAATCTCCTTGCTCCATCTAGCCTTCCATTTTGACCTATCAACCTTTTCCACCTTCCCCTCTGAACCTTGCTTTTTCATACCCTTTCATCTCTCCTTTTTGAAACTTCATATTCCATCCTTCAACTTCCCGTTCAATCATGCACCATTTTCATCATTCTTGCATTTGCTTTTCAGGAGTAGAAGAGCAACCTCAAAGTTAGAGCACTGGGCTGAGAACTAGGGAAGCCAGGGTTCAACTTCCACTGAACCCCTTGTGATCTTGGGCAGTCACTTAACCCTCCACTACCTCAGACAGAAACTTAGATTGTAAGCACTTTGAGGGCAGGGAAATACCTACTGTACTTGAATGTAACTTGCCTTGATAGAAAGGCATGAGCTAAATGCAAAATCTCTTTCCATCTATCTCTCCTCTCAACTACTTTCAGCCTCCCTGTCTTCTGCCCTAAACTTGCTGCAGAGTTTACTGTCACCTCTGCTTGGAGCTTATTCCAGGCATTTCACCTCTCAATAAGAAAGTATTTCTTTACATTTCCGCTGCACTTCCCTGTGTTCTGTGACCTGTTGTCCTTCAGCTTCTCATCCTAACGAAAATATTCTTGTCTTCTATCTTACAAAAATCTTTCATTACTCTCCTATCCAATGTTTATTAGCAGTTAGCATTGCAGGAATAATTAATGTGGAACCATAAGCCATTTCCGACTTTTAAAACTTCTGAAAATAACTTTCTCCTCTGGTTTGACTTAGTATTAAGGGTCCTATGTACAAGAACTCATGCAAATTTTTTTAAAGCATGTATATGCTAAAAAAATTGAATGTGCACGTTAGAGTGCCATGTAGCGAGTAATAAACTAACATTTTTTGTGCCCATGACATCCATAGGTCATGAATAAGATTAGTGTGCATGTTAAAAAAATAAACTGTAGCTTCACTTCACAAATAAGTTCTATGTGCTAAATAGTGTAATGCTGTAACAGAACAAGGTACAAATACTAAACTGTGAATGCAGAGTCCTCTTTCTCCTAACTTAGCCCCCTCTTTGTAAAGCTGTATAAAAATTAACCTGGCTGCAGGCAGTAGCGGGAGTACATCTGGACCCCAAGGAGAGGAGATAAGGCTTCCAGAAATGGAAGAACCAGATCACAAAAGAGAGGGAACGAAGTACAAACTAAAGTCCAAACAAAAAAAACAGCACCACGGGCCTTTAAAAATGGAACACAGTTCTTTAATGAATGAGCCTTGACAAAAAGACCCGACACGGGCCGTGTTTCGGTGACTAGCACCTGTGTCAGGGGTCACAGTGATGATGTGGAAAACTTGGGGAATAACTCGAATATATTCCTCTACAATATATTATTCCTTATCCCACGTCTCATATAGTAAAAGCTACAAAGCACCAAGGCACTTTCACTTTCTGTATCCAAACGGATGATCCGTTTGGATACAGAAAGTGAAAGTGCTTTGTAGCTTTTACTATATGAGACGTGGGGTAAGGAATAATATATTGTAGAGGAATATATTCGAGTTATTCCCCAAGTTTTCCACGTCATCACTGTGACCCCTGACGCAGGTGCTAGTCACCGAAACATGGCCCGTGTCAGGTCTTTTTGTCAAGGCTCATTCATTAAAGAACTGTGTTACATTTTTAAAGGCCCGTGGTGCTGTTTTTTTTGTTTAGAACCAGAACACAAGCATGTGTGTCAAGATATCTGCAAGGTACCAAAAAGAAGCCTCAGTCTGTTCCACCACATCCATCCCATGGGTGCCAGGGAGGAAAATCTGCCATCCCTGAGTCAGAAGGACATCGGCATTCAATCATTCCCCTTCTAGGAGCACTTGAGTTTGAGGGCAGCAAGGAAAGTTTAGGTGATCCCAACACCAGCATGTGCTTTATCTCTCAAAGCTACCCCCCCCCCCCAATCTTTTGAAGTATCCACTCCATCCACATCATGTGGAGACCGTGAATTAGAAGGCCATGGACCAGAAGTGGAAGAGCTGGAGATAAGCATCCAACCTTGGGTGGGAAGAGAATATCTCATCAGAATGCCTTCTGTGAAGGACTTATGCTCTTTTAATTACTGTAGTGAATAAAATTGTTTTAAATATAAGATTTTCTTCAGATCTGCTTCTTTGCTTTTACCACACTAGATCTTGCAGATCGTCTGCCCTATTGCTTTTCTGGACATGCAATGTGTCAGCACAATCATGGTATTTGAATGGCGTATGCTGTATGGACCTTTATTTGCAAAATATTAAACACTGTGCATTAGCCACTATACAGTGCATAACAGTGTTCGTTAAATAGTTGTCATTGGTGGCCATTTAGTTTGAAAATATATTTTCTTGTCTAAATAAAGGTGGAATATTTTTGGAAGTGCTCAAGTGTCTTGTTGGCACTCTCTCTCTCATATTCACTCCCTCTGCTCCATTTTTTCCTGGCTCTCAAATTTACAATTCCAACAGCCCCATCTCCTCCATAAGGAATTTCCAACACATTCTGTTTATTAAGCAGGTGAAACAGAGTACATACCTAGTCCAAGGTAGGTGTAAAATTGTAGGCCCTGGTGAGAATTTGCTAAATAGCACATGAAGGAGAGCATACCATGCTCTTTGGCATTTAAATGCTAAAGCCTCATTTGCATCTGCCATGCCTTCATTTGCATGTATATATACTGTGCCTACATGCTAATGTCTCTTTATGGATTCAGTGCGCTTCCTAAAGCCTTCACGTGTTGTGCATGTTAACCTTTGGTACATAGCCTTCTATGTCTGGAGAATGCCACATCAGGTTTGTTTTTATTGGATAATGTGAACACATTCTGACACTATCCTCTCCACTGCTTCTCTGTTCAAAGAAGGTCCTAAGTAACAGAAGTGAATTTATGCACATTTCATTTAATTATATCTACAAAGTTATTCCATCCATGACTTAGAAGCCATATCACCATAACTTTGGGGTTGAAAATCCCTTTTTTCACCTCATTAGTTATTATATATTTAAAATGCACTTTAAAACTTACAATTCTTTCAGGAGCCGACATCTTTGGACAATGTCTTCCTATTATCAGATGATATCACTATTGTAAAAATCATCCATATTCTATTGCAGTACTTTTTTTCATTCTAAAATATCCTTACTTTATAAACTTCTAACACCATAGGTGTTCCAGCCATCATTAATATTGACTACAGTAGTACAGCAGTAAACCTCAGCATAGTTTGAAGTTGACAGGATCAAGCCTTGCCCCATGTCTCTTCATCTTCATATCTTATATCATATAACTTATTTGGTACAGTACTGGTACAGGAAATTATGAGCTACTTACAAAAGACACTGAAGTTGGGAAGAATCCACTGATGCTTAACTCACTCACCCTCGTGACTTCACCACAGATGCTATGAGATCCCTACTAGTAATGGGGGTGAGGTAAGGAGAAGAAGCAGAAATATGCAGTGTCCCTTTTATTGTAGATCTACCGTGGGTCACTACTGAGTAGGGACTATTAAGCTTGGCAAATCCTGCCTAGTGGCTTTAAAAATCAGATGATCTATTAAATTAAAGATGCTGCAGCTCATACTTCATCTGCTTTCTCCTACTGCTCACATTAGGCATCCATCAGGGTCCCACAGACAGAAGAAAACATATTATCCACCAGGTTGCCCATCTTGTGGGAAGAGAGGATACTTCTGTTGGTGTCCTTAATAGCAGTCTAAATTTAAGAACAATCTCCATCCTTAGACTCTCACAGCACTGCACCCAGAACTAAAAACATGTCTAGTCACAGTGTGACCATTAGCCACAGCTCAATGAGACTGGAAATCAAGTTACCAGGCAGGAAGTAGAAAACTCGGGGAAGGTCTAGTGTTCTTTCAATGCTCAGGTGACAACAGCAATATGGTGTCCATCAACCCTGTGCCACTACCTCAGCTTGCATCCCTTAAGTCTTGAAGAAGGAAATAAAAAAACATTGTATGGGTGAATAGTGTTATACATATTGTTTATAGATACAATGTCATTTCAATGGTACCTAAGGCTTGTAACCAAGAGCTGTCTAAAACACCTGGAAGCACTTTTGCTTATTCTTGGAATACTAAGATGGAGCAGCACGAGCTTTTTAGCCACTGGAACCGGGAAGGGAAGCTTGGCTGGGTGAAAGGTGATTATTAATTGGATTTAATACTGAGAGAGTATATGCAAAGGCTGAGGGCACCATGCCATCTTCACAGAACAAGACCCTAACAGCTAACTGACGTATAAGAACTGCAAAGTTATACTGTAAGAAGAACACATATTAAGGACCAAGGAAAGTTTGCTAAGGTGCTACGTCTAAATCTAAGTTATTTCTTGTTTGACCCTTCCCCTTGGTGTGCATCAGTCATCATCTAGGGCCTCTGTTTTGATTTCATTGGCTCCTTGCCGGGCCAGTGCCAAGATGGTGTGGTTGACGGCTGCCATTTCCACGGCTAGTGAGATAGGGTCTTGGTGGTCACTATGGCTAGTGCTGTCATCCTATGCATACAGGAATAAAAAAAAAACAGAAAAGAAGTACTGTTAATTGATTATTAAATATAAATCCAGTAATATAACATAACTGTTGCTACTTCATAGACAACAAAAATATTACATAAGCAAAATCATTGGCTGGTAACCTGAAAAAAATTGTTAAGAAATGGACTGAGTTCAACCAATCATTTATAACACACATCTGTTAAAGGCTCAAGAAGTGTACTAGTGACTTATCGCTACAGTAAAAGCACAGGGCTGTCAGACTTAAGAACTCAGACCCTTGAAAAGACAGATTTTCCCATTAGAGTTTTTTATAGTATGAAGAACTCTTTCTCCTTATGGTGTCTGGGAAGAGGCTGGAAACTAAAAGTCATTTAGCATTACCTTGGTGACCGGAAAAATATTGGTGACTCTACTGAAGGCAAGGATCGTTACACATCCAACAAGGTGCAGGATCTCAGGCAACATAGTTTTACCAGAGGGAGATTGTGTCACACAAATCTGATCAACAGGATATGCTGAATGTGACTTACCTGGATTTCGATAAGGATTTTAATACTGTAGAGCATAGGATGCCAATAAATAAACAGAGCAGCCTAGAGATGCTGGACTGGATTAAAAATAGGTTGAATGATGGACAAAAGCGGGTAATGATAAATTACATTTATTCTGAAGAAAGAGATAATTACAGGTGAGAACCAGGAAAGCCAGGCTTCATGCGATTTCAGGCAAGTCACTTCACCTCTACTACCTCAGCTACAAACTTAAGGGCCCTTATACTAAAGCTTACACGCAATAATGGACATTAATAAATAGAAGTGCCTTGTAACTCACAGGTATAAAATAGAATATGCAGCATTTAGCATGTGCTAATGTCCGTTAGTATATGCTAAGCTTAGGAAAAGAGCCCTTTAGATTGTAAACCTTCTGGGGAAAGGGAACATACTTACTATGCCTGAATGTAACTTGATTTGAGCTACCAGTGAAAAGGGATGGGCCAAATTAAAACTAATCCATTTCATTTGGTCCAAAGGCCAATTCGGTTCAGGATTTTTGAGTGAAATGTTACAAAAAGATTAGGAGGAGGAGATATGAGAGAGACATTTAAAAATCTCAAAAGGTATAAATCCATTATAGGAAGCAAACCTTTTCCAGAGGAAAATTTCTCTTGAAGAAGACGTCCAGTTATGAGTCTCCAGGGGGCATAGCAAGGATAAAAACCTAAAAATATTTCTATATGAAAGGGGTAGTAAACACATGGAAGGGGCTCAAGGCAGAAATGGAGACAAAAACTGTAACAGAATTCAAAAAAGTATGAGATGAGCATGGTGGATCCCTAACAGCAAAGGCACTAGGGTAATCTCTATGGGGCAGTGGTTACAACCCAAACTGACACTGGACTTCCAAAAAGTAATTAGGAAAACCTGCAAAAGGATATGAGCTAGTGGATGTGGCACATGAAGGACAATTCTATAATCTGAGCGCCTGCATTTACATGCCCCTTGTGGACATACCTGTCTAGAATGCTAACACTTACTCACATATGTGTACATTTACACTCATAAGTGCTAGCAGGGCACCTACACACTATTCTACAAATATTCATTTAACTTACATAGGGGGTGTATAAGCAGTGGTGTGCTGGAGCGGGCTCTCATGGGCTCGCTAGAGCCGTTTGTTAAGTTTTTAAGAATTTTGGGAGCCGGTTGTTAAAGTAGGCCTCCCCATGGCTACTTTAACAACTGACTCCCAAAATGTGGGCTTGAGCCCCCTCCTGAATTCTCTTTTACTTTGCTGGCAGTGATGTTGGCCCCACCAGCCAAGTAAATAGACTGCTGCTGCTCCCTGCTCCTTGTTTCTGACTCTGAACATCAGACTGAGACTTTTCATGCAAGCGCAAGAAGGTTCCATCATGCTGCTCAGAGCCAGAAACAAGCAGCAAAGCATGGTGGCAGTCCATTTATTGGCTGGTGGGGCTCGGCAAAGGTATGCCTAGCGTGCCCGCACAAGGGAGGGGAGAGAGAGGCATGTATTCCCCCCAAAAAAAGAATTTCAGGGCCGGCTATGCCCGGAGAGAGAGCCCGTTGTTAAAAATTTACCAGCACACCCCTGTGTATAAGTTACATGTGAAACTACAGAATACTGTAAATTACATGTATCCTTGCTGCATTAGCTGCTGTAACTGCAAGTGTTTAAATGTTAGGTGCACCGATACTGGGTTACTCTAGTATTCTATAACGGAACCTGGGCACCCAGGTTCCATTACAGAATAGGCTCCTACTGCACGTGCTTGAGGCACCTAGTTCTAGAATTGCCCCCATGTCAAGTAGGATATAAATTTGGGGGGGGGGGGGGGGGGGACACTGCACTCTGGAAATTCCATATGTGGTAGCGAGTATAGCAGTGGGAGTTTACTAACATACGCCCAACCGGGATGGTGAAACAGATTGTCAAATGCTAACGCAGATTAGACAAGTTATTAGATGCTGAAAAACAATAATAGGAGATTCCAATTACCCAGAAAATCATAACTAAATTGTTGCTCTATTGACCATATTGTAAAGCTGTTGAACACTAGGAGGGGCATAATCGAAAGGGGCACCCAAGTTTTCCTGAGGACGTCCTCACAGGACATCCATGCAAAGGGGCGGGGAAACCCGTATTATCGAAACAAGATGGGCGTCCATCTTTCGTTTCGATAATACGGTCGGGGATGCCCAAATCTTGAAATTTAGGTCGATCTTAGAGATGGTCAAAATTAGATATGGTCGTCCCCAATTTTCAGTGATAATGGAAACTGAGGACGCCCATCTCAGACACGACTAAACCCAAGTCATTTGGTCGTGGGAGGAGCCAGCATTCGTAGTACACTGACATGCCAAGACACCAACCGGGCACCCTAGGGGGCACTGCAGTGGACTTCAGAAATTGCTCCCAGGTACATAGCTCCCTTACCTTGTGTGCTGAGCCCCTCAAACCCCACAACTGTACACCACTACCATAGCCCTTATGGGTGAAGGGGGGCACCTACATGTGGGTACAGTGAGTTTCTGGTGGGTTTTGAAGGGCTCACATTTAGCAGCACAAGTGTAACAGGTAGGGGGGGAATGGGCCTGGGTCCACCTGCCTGAAGTGCACTGCACCCACTAAAACTGCTCCAGGGACCTGCATTCTGCTGTCATGGAGCTGGGTACGATATTTGAGGCTGGCAGGAAAATATTTAAAAAAAGTTTTTGAGGGTGGGAGTGGATTAGTGACCACTGGGGGAGTAAGAGAAGGTAATCCCTGATTCCCTCCAGTGGTCATCTGGTCATTTAGGGCACATTTCTGTGGCTTGGTTGTAAGAAAAAAAGGACTAGGTAAAGTCGTCCAAGTGTTCGTCAGGGACGCCCTTCTTTTTTCCATTATCGGTCGAGGACGCCCATGTGTTAGGCACGCCCCAGTCCCGCCTTCGCTACGCCTCCAACACGCCCCCATGAACTTTGGTCGTCCCCGTGACGGAAAGCAGTTGAGGACGCCCAAAATTGGCTTTCGATTATGCCGATTTGGGCAACCCTTTGAGAAGGGCACCCATCTTCCGATTTGTGTCGAAAGATGGGCGTCCTTCTCTTTCAAAAATAAGCCTGAAAGTAAACTATATTTAACTTACTGGAGAAAAAAGACCTCAAAGCACTTAAAGCCTCAACCCCTTGACTTCATTTGTTGCAGGCTGACATTGCTCCTATCATCAGTCACTAAAAAACGCTACCAGCGCTATAAACTTTAAAAACTGAGAGGTCCTTTTACTAAGCTGCAGCAAAAAGTGGACTTAGTGCGCCCTGATAAAGGTCTTTTCCATGTGCTAAGGCCACTCTCTGCTTCAGCCAGAAAATGGTCAATATTCTTTTTCCAATTTAATGGCCATGCGCTAATGTTGCATTAGCACACAGCCATTAACAAAAATTAGTACATGAGCTCTTATCGCCACCTATTTTGTAGGCAAAAAGGGCTTACATGCTAATCCTGTGCTAATCCGTTAGCATGTGGTAATGTAGCTGCAATAATTGATTAGTGCAGACACACTCACTCTCCATCACCTAGACACAACCCCTCAGCAAAAAAACACATTTTATTTTTTGGTGTACACACATGTCAAAAGTACTCAGCACATCCTGCGGTATGCCAATTTTAATCTGTGGTAAGCATGCGTTACTGCTTACCGTGGCTTGGTAAAAAGGCCCCTAAACTTTTACATATTTTTTGCTTTGTTAAAAAGAGTTGTGTCAACAGCATTTCCAATGCTGAATCCGAGTGCAGCAATAGAGATTCCACAGAGATTTTCAAAGCTGAAAATTTATCAAAGTTCACTTGGCCCGCAGTTTCAAAAAAGCTTCATACATGAGGTACACCTTCCAAAAGTATTACTTTGCCGATAGGGGTCCCTGTTTCGCCAGTCCCAGCTGCTTCAGGGGACAGACTGCAGCACTATTCTCCAGTTCACCAGCTCACAATTGCAACTATCTTTTTCACTGCTGCTTTTAGCTCCTAGCCACAATTGCCCTCCCCTTGTCCCTTCCTCCCTTCTCACCCATTACTTCCCTCACCCGTAACTGTCTTGTTTGTCTGTATTACTTAGATTGTAAGCTCTTTTGAGCAGGGACTGTCTCTTTGTATCAGGTGTTCAGCGCTGCGTGCGTCTGGTAGTGCTATACAAATGCTAATAATAATAATAATATCAAGTCGGCTAATGTCTTATCATGACACAACAGGGAGGTTAGGTCTCTAAGGGCCCTGTTTACTAAGCCGCGCTAGTGTTTTTAGCGTGCGCTAATGCTAGAGACACCCACATATTCCTATGGGTGTTCTCTAGCATTAGTCGTGATAATTTTTAGCGCGCACTAAAAAAGCTTGCCCACCTTAGCAAACAGGGCCTTAAATGCCACAAATGGCTGCTTCATGAAGCAACTGGTCTTAAAATCAACAAGAGGAGGAGATATTCTAGATCAAGTTCTCACTGGATTTCAGGTTCTGGTATAAAGGGTAATTTTAGGTAGTTGATCCACATTGCAATCGTGATTATAACAAAATCAAATCTGAAATAAGCACTGTAGGAAGAATAACAAATAGAACTACTAAAGTAACAGATAACCTTAAAAAGGGAGACAATGATAAAATGAGGAAACTACTTAAAAGGACACTACAAAGATCAGTTATAAATGTTAAAAGTCTCTGCATGGGGACTGTTAAAAAATTAAAACCTTATATGCCCAGATAAATGTACTTCACATATTTAAAAAAGGTCAAAAGAAGAACAAACATCTGTCCATACTGCTAAATGGTGTCATGAAAGAGGTTGTTAAAACTAAAAAGGCATTAAAAAAAAAACAGAAAGTAAGAACTAATGAGGAAACTGGAGGGTGTTAAAGCACCGGCAAACTAGATGTAAAACATTAATAAAGCAGACTAAGTGGGAATTTGACAAGACACTTACCAAAGAAACCAAAGCAAATAATAACCTTGTGCAAGTACTTTAAAAATAAGTGAGAGAGACAGTTGGGCCATTAGAAGGATAAATCCAGAGGACACCAATGTGGCTCCTATTCTATAAAGAAAAGGAGGAACTGTCTTTCCTTTATAGAATACTAGTGTAACAGGTGAGATATGCACCTATAATTTAGATGTAATATTTACGTTAGCCAGAGATATGTGTATAACTTACAGTATTCTAATAGAGCGCCCTGCTGAATGTGCAACGCCTATCTGTAAAATACATGCTATGTAAGATACAGAATAGCAGGTGAATTTTGGCAATTACATATATGCCACTGCTCTAATGATTAACAATGCTAACATCAAATAGTTTGGCCTTTGTGTCTCATTCGCTTGCTCTAAACAAATATTGTTTTAAATAACAATGTATTTTATTTATTTGTTACATTTATACCCCACATTTTCCCACCTATTGCAGGCTCAATGTGGCTTACATAGTGCCAGAGAGGTGTTGATAGACTCCGGAGTGAAACAAATACAAATACTAGGTTAAGCTGTGGTAAGAAAGAGTTCATGTGGCAGGAACTTCTCTAAATGCTGCTTCAGGAAGAATCTCAAAATATCAATGGATTTCACACAACCATCTTTAAGCCACTTAAGGTTGTGTGAAATCCACTGATACTTTGAGATTTTTCCTGAAGCAGCATTTAGAGAAGTGAAACAAGGTGCTCTTGTTGAAGAAAAACGTCAAGTGGAACTAGCAGTGCACTGTTCAGTGTTGCATATAGAGGCTTGGTTTGAGCTACATCGATGGACGTATGGACAGTTGTTCTAGCTAAGTGAACTGTATGACATTTTCGCTGGTTATGCACTTTTGGGTTTTTTGTAATGGATACTGAATGCAGTAAGCTTACTTGCTTTGTTCTAGTTTAAAGAACCATTAAGATTCATTTTTGGATTGTGGATTTGCCAACAATTTACTATTTTTTTGTGTGATCATTCACTTTAGTCTGAGGACTTGAAAGAAGGGTTTTTTTTGTTTTTAGATTTTCTCCGTGGATTGGGAGTTTTTGATGCTGATTCTTTTCCCCTCTTGCTTTCTTTGAAAATGGATCTATGATAATAACTTACTCTCACATACGATAGAGGTTTTTCAATATTTAGTATATTATTCCCTATCGGGAGATAATAGGTCATTGTTATTTAAAACAATATTTGTTTAGAGCAACTGAATGAGACACAAAGTCCAAACTATTTGATATTAGCATTGTCATTCAATTCATAGTTTGTGGTCCCATAGCATTAGGGGTAGGTTAACTATTCTAATCATTTACATGTGTAATCACACATATAGTATTACCCTTTATATGCCCAAGAAGCTAAAAGGGCATTGAGAAAAAATTCCATCATCACAGAAAAACTAAATAAAGTCTCTGTTTTAGTATTTACTGTAGAGGATTCTGGGGAAACAGCCATATCCAGATGTAGCTGATGAGTTACAGCAACTAAAGCAAGTCAGTGTGCATCTGGATGTGTATTAGAACAAACTAAACAGAAGCAAATCACCAGGACCTTATAATATTCACCTCTTGAGTTCTAAACGAACTCACGTACGAAACTGCAGACCTGTTATTGGTAATCTGTAATCTATCATTTAAATCTGTGTTTGTTACAAATGAGTGAAGAATTGCCAGTGTAATGCCAATATTGAAAAAGTAACTATAGACTTGGTGAGTCTGCTATCAGTATCAGGTACAATGGCAGAAACTATAATTATGGATAAACATGGCTAATGGGGAAGGGCAAGTATGTCTTCCTAGTTTATCAGAATTTTTTGAAGGTGTGAATAAGCATGTGGAGAAAGACGAGGGGGTTAATAAAGTGCATGCAGATTTTCAGAATGAATTTCATAAAGTTCCTTCTGAGATGCCTCAGGAAATTAGAGGGATGAGATAGGAAGTGATACCTCACTGTGGATCGGTGCCTGGTTAAAAAGACAACTCCCCCCCCCCCCACTCAAAAAAAAAAACAGAAACAAAAAGAACTAATAATCAGTTTTCTCAATGAAAAAAGGTAAATAGTGGAGTACCTTAAGGATCTGTGCTGGAAACAGAGTTGCTTAACTTATTCATTAACAATCTGGAAAAAGGAGTAACAAGTGAAGTGATCACATTTACAAATAAAACTAGAATATTTGAAGTATTTAAAACACATGCAGACTATGAGTAACTGCAGAAGAACCTCGCCAGACTGGATAACTGGGCATCGAAGCAGCAAGTAAACTTTAATGTGGACAAATCACATGAACTGGATGGTACTCACCCCAGAGTCCTAAAAGAACTGAAATTTGAAGATCCATTACTATCATCCAGATAGACTTCAAATGTCTCAATAAAGATAAATTTAAAAAATAAAATGCTGACCACCAACAGCTGAATATTATCTAGGTTACCCTCCCAACCACTGCAAACCCCCCCAGCCCAGCCCCCCCCCTGAGTGCCCCCAAGACGTACGACAGATGCAGGAGTAATTCTCACTCACTTCTGCCTCCGGTGTTGCCATCTTGAAAATGGTCCTTGACCATGTGTGGTGTAGCCTTGGATGCACTGGGCAGGATCGGTCTGCCCAATCTCACCCACAGTACCAAAGAAGGGAAAAATTCCCTTATTTGGCAGATTGACCCCACTCAGTGCATCCACCATGCATTTTTCAAGATGGTAGTGTGGAGGTAGAAGCGTGTGGACATCACTCCCAACTTTTTTAAGGTACACCTTGGGGAGGTCTGGGAAGGGAGACAGGGATGCCATTAGATACCAGAGATTTAGTTTTTTTTTCAAGTCAGAGGGTGGGAGGGCAAGCAGGCGCTGGACTACCAGGGATTATTAAAGGAAGTCTGGGCGAGGGGAGGGGATTGGATCAAGGTTATGAGGGAGGGTCCACTAGATTCTAAGTTATTTGGTGTTGGGGAGGAGGGATCAGATCAGTTTGGGGGTGGAGGGAGGTGGCTGCTAGACTACCAGGGAAAGGTTAGGATCATGCAGAAAGCTATTGAGGGCGGGGGGTTCAGGTCAGGGGGCTCTCCCTAACTCTATGCCACCTCAGACCTAGCAGTAGATTTCTTGAGATACCAATATTAGTGCATACGTTTTGATAGGTTTGAAGCTTCTCTGCATTGCTGCGGATTATCTAATATTATTTAATATACTGTGCGTGGATGTCTACCGCACAAGTTAGTTTCAGCACTGAAGCCCTTTCTGCATGGTGTGGCTATAATGAGCAAGTAGACCGCTTGTTAACTGCACATTTCTGCCCACGATAGCTTTGTGAATTGATCCCTGAGTGTCTAAACAGAAGATGCCATTTAGCATGAACAAATGGAAAGTGACACAGATAGGGAAAAATAATCCTAACTCTAGAGACACAATGCTGGGTTTCATATTAAGACAACAAAATGATAGAAGATGGAACAGCTTCCTTACAAAGAAAAGCCAAACAATTTGGAGAAGAGACTGTTGTGAGGAGATATGAAAGGTGTTTATAAAATCATGAGTGAGATAGGACAGGCAAACAGGAAGGGGTAAATTATCCTTTCACAGAGTACTAACATTTAAGTGACACTTCATAATACTGGCAAGTAGCAGAATTAAAAGGCAAATGCCAAATTAAGCGATTATTTTCTTCAGTCTTTTTTCAACTTCACGCATTATGTCAAATCCGTTCCTATTTCTCCTTGGATGACTTTCTAAAAATAGTTCATGCCTTGATTTTCTCTAGAATTGGCTACTGTAATGCATGGTATTTGGGATTTCCCCAAAAGTCAATTTATAGAATTCAACTGTTGCAAAATACAACAACATGAGTTGTGCTTTATAAAACTAGGTCTGACAGTGTTCTCTATTGCTCAAGTGTTTGTCCTGGCTTCCGATTATAGCTAGGATTGATTTCAACATTTTATGTTTGGTTTTCAAAATTGTATATGGGTTGTGTGCAGACTACTTGGTTTCCTTAATTTCCCTTTGATCAGTTCGAGGCCCAATGTAGACTTTTAAATAAGAATAACCTGTCTATCCCCGCATCACCTTCAGTTAAGTTGTTATCTTTATGTAAGAAGTTTTCTCTAATGCAGCTGTTTCATTATGGAACTCTTGGCCCACTGAAATTAGATTAGAAACTGATTATTTGCGTTTCCGGAAAAGATTAAAATTTGGCTTTTTAAAATTTATCGTACTTAAGATGATTTCATACTTCTTTTCTTTAATTTTGATATTTTTATGGTTGTTGAATTCTTTTGTTCTTTATTGTTTGTAAACTGTCTACAGTCAATGATTGGTGATGGTATATAAAAACTTTTATGTGATGTTATGTTATTTAAAACAATCAAGCAGTAGTATTACTTGCTGGACGATGTCATTAAGGTAATACTATAGCTGGATTAAAATAAATTTGGAGAGGTCACGTGACGCCATGATGCAGGGCTGACGCTGGATAGCTAGGCTCCGCGCACATTCGCCCAAAAATCAGCAAATTCGACGGTCCCGAGGAGAGAAACGGCGCTGTCTGGTGTATGAAAGAAGTGGAAATCGATAGCGATCGATAAAACGGCGCAGAGGCACGGCATGGCGGCGAAAACAGTTCGCAGAGAGAGAGACAAGACTAAGCCGGCCGATGCCAAGATGGCCGACCAGCGTGAGATCGGAGAGCTAGCTGTGGGATCCGCGTGGTTAGCAGAAATTACCGCGGAGGTAACTGCAGCGGTTGAGACAGCGCTGGACAAGAAGCTTCAACAACTTTACGATCGCACAGAGGAGGCTCATGAACGTATTGATAGCATGAGCTTAGAGTTGGATGAAGGCCTGCAGCGCATATCAGAGGTAGAGGAGAGCGTGGAGGCACAGAAGGAGTTAAACAAAGAACTGGAAAAGAAAGTGCAGGATCTGGAGGTTAAATTGGATGATTTGGAGAATCGCAGCAGGCGCAATAACCTGCGCCTGATTGGACTACCAGAATCCTTATTGGATAGGGATCTGCCCAACTTCTTGGAAGGATGGCTGCCAAAGACTTTACATATAGAGGATAAAGTATCACAATTCTGTGTGGAGCGAGCCCATCGGGTGGGGACCACGAGGCAGTCAGGGAACAGACCAAGAGTGGTGATCCTAAAGACTCTTAATTTCAGGCATAAACAATACATATTGGATGCGCTTCGAGGTGGGCAAGCACTTACCTATGAAGGGAGAAAAATCCTTTGCTTCCAAGATTATTCACATCAGGTGCAATTGAAGAGGAAATCCTTCGCGCCATTATGCACGGAGTTATATAACAAGAAGATAAAATTTGCACTCCTATACCCTGCCAAGCTCAGACTCACCATAAATGGTGTAACTCAATTTTTTGAACAGGTGGAGGCAGCTAAAGAATATATACAACAACATGGAGAGCTTAAATGAAGCAGAGGTAATGTGCAGGATGGAACAGCGGCATAAAAGAGGACGCTGGAGATTATATTATAGCTTTATAGTGGAAACCAGATTGGGAGAATATTGACCTGACCTTTTGGATTGAGAACATGACTGATGGACTCTTGATAGATTGGACAGATATATTTCGGGTGTGCGGGTGTTTTTGGAGTGCGCCCAAGACAGTGTTCTGGATGTACCTAGCACGTCTCGACGCCATTTGACTGCAGGAGATGACGACATGGCAGAGCTAAATAAACTGCTTTGGGGCTCTTGGAAATGAAGTAGAAGTCAGAAGTCTACAGGGTCTGATCATATAAGAACTAAGTAACATTGGCCACCGGAGGAGTTACACAGGAATGGAAGTGTGAGACAATTAAGATATGATGCTAGAGATATAACACATAAAGTTTTGTATGTTGGGGAAGTTGGGGAAGCTGGGGGAAGAATCAGGAGGGAGGGGGGGATGTGTGATATGTTGGTGGGTGAGTGCAGGTGTTATAGCGTGACTAGTTCTGGGAACAGGAGGGCTAGGGGGGAAGGATAGGGGAATAGGGAATAGAGAGGATACATATGGGAGGGAGGGGGGAGGGATTAGAGGGCGGGAAGTAGGGGAACGATTACCAAAAAATGATAGATGGAGATATGTGAGTGAGTGGAACGTTGAATGGCTGCGACACAGAGTGGTGGGGGTGGTGCTGCTGGGACACCATGTCTACCTGCTTTTGGATAAGAGGCATGAGCGGGGACATGTAAGAGATGACGGAGGTTGATGGGCCTTAAAGTATACTCCTGGAATGTGGGGGGAATATCCTCCCCCATTAAAAGAAAGAAAATCCTTCATAGTCTTAAAAAGAAAAGGGCAGATGTGGCGCTCCTTCAGGAAACACATTTATCAAAGCAGGAGCATGAGAAGCTGAGAACTTGGTGGGTGGGGACCATATTGGAGGCCCCGGCAGTAGGGAAAAAAGCGGGCGTTGTTATTTTATTTCATAAAGCTCTACAGGTGGAGGTGGAACAGGTGTGTGTTGATCCTGAAGGGAGGTATATAATAGCACAGGTAAAAGTGAATGGCAATATATGTCTCATTAGTAATATATATGCTCCCAATGTGTATTGTAAGAAATTTTACCATTTAATCATTAGTAAGATACAACACTTCAACGTTAAAAATAAGATAATAGGAGGGGACTTTAATGTGGTGGCGGACACAATGTTGGATAGATCACACGGGACAGCAAGCACGATGGTGGGGGCCGGTAAAGGCATAAAACTGCTATGTGAAACATTGGGAGTGGTTGATGTGTGGAGGGTATTGCATCCAAATACTAAAGACTATACACACTACTCAAGAGCCCATCACACTCAATCAAGGATTGATTATCTATTGATAGATGAAGAGAGCTTCACACATATAGCGGAGGCCGATATTGATCCTACGATTATATCAGATCATGCGGCTATATATATCAAATTTCAAGATAATACCTCACATAATAGACAGTATAGGTGGGCATTTCCTATGGATCTATATAAGGATTCGGAGTTTTGGACTTATATCAGAGCAAAGTGGAAAGAATATTCATTACACAACGCATCTCACAGGCATACCCCGATATTGTTTTGGGAAGCTGGAAAGGCTGTCCTAAGGGGAGAGATAATAGCGTATAGCATCAGAAAAAAGAGACGAAGAGATAAAGAGATCATAAGATTAGGAGATAGCCTGATACGGTTGAGGAGAGCTTACGGACAGCAATCCGCGGACCACCTTCGTGAGCAATTATTAGCCACGCAGACATCTCTGAATGAGCTATTACATCAGCGTGCTAATAAATCAGCAGAGTATTACAGATACCAATTGTATAAGTTTGGTAATAAGACAGGGAGGATGATGGCAGGATTAGTAAAAAGGGGGAAGGGACAGAGGAGAGTGCTAGCCATTCGGACACAGGAAGGGGGATTGGTACATACTGATGCAGAGATACTAGATGTATTTCATGACTATTATGCTAAGTTGTACACTAAGAATGAAAAGGAGGATTTGGATCCAGATATTTATCTTGAGAATGTTAAACTGCCGAAGATAACAGTGCAGCAGCAAGAAGAGCTAAACAAGCCAATAGAAGTAGAAGAGGTCCTGAGAGAAATTAGAGGCAGTGCATTACATAAAGCTGCGGGGCCAGATGGGTTCAGGGCAGAACTGTATAAGATCTTAATGCAAGATATAGGAGAACCACTGGCAGATGCCTTTAACAAGTCGGTGGAATTGGGGGAATTACTGCAATCCTTATGTCTAGCGGATATTATGGTTTTTTTGAAACCAGGAAGAAATGTGATCTTACCAGAATCCTATAGGCCTATATCACTTATTAGCTATGAAGCTAAACTATTGGCTCAGATCTTGGCTGCTAGACTGGCAACAGTACTGACACATATAGTGGCGCCCCCGCAGGTGGGATTTATACAGGGAAGACAGAGTGGGAAGAATATTAGGTTGATATTGGCCACGATGGAGAGAGTGCGAAGAGAAGGAGGGGAATCCCTCTTGATCAGCTTCGACGCCGAAAAGGCGTTCGATCGGGTTGAATGGGAGTTTTTATTCGCATCGCTCAGGGCATATGGCTTTGAGGGATTTTTTACACAAGCGATATCCATTCTGTATAAGAACCCGACAGCAAGGGTGTTGGTTAATGGTACTTATTCACGATGTTTCCCAATAAATCGGGGAACTAGACAGGGTTGTCCTCTGTCCCCCTTATTATTTGCCATTACATTGGATCCCCTGATTAGAGAAATTCTGGGGAATGTGGAGATAGAGGGGATTAAATTGGGACACCAAGAATTTAAAGTTGCGGCGTTTGCTGATGACATTTTAGTCCATTTGGCGAGACCGGAGGAAACGTTGCCGGTGCTGATGGAAGTATTTGCAGAATACGGGGCTTTTTCGGGCTTTAGTTTAAATTTTCAAAAATCAGAAGGACTACCCACTAGCAGCATGGTAAGGGAGAGGTGGAAGGGATCATTTCCATTGAAGTGGGCGGATCAGGAATTTAAATACTTGGGTATAAAATTAACGGGGGACTTGAGAAGATTATATAGAAGAAACGTTGATGAGTTATTAAACTATACAAGGAATCAATTGGATCTATGGGAAGGACTGCCGTTAACACTGAGTGGCCGAATTGGTATGTATGCCATGATGCTGTTCCCGAGATGGCTATATGTCTTAAGACAGCTGCCAATATTGCTACAGATCAAGGATGTAAAGAAACTTAGGAGAATGGTGACTAGATTCTGCTGGGGTGGAAAGAAGGCCAAAGTTAAACTGGAATATATGTATGGGAGTAGGAAAGAGGGAGGCTTAGGGATGCCTGATATCCAACAATATAATTGGGCATGTTTGACCAGACATTTAGCGGACTGGATATTAGATTCAGAGGAACATACGGCGTGGAGTACGGAGTGTGTGCTGTTTGAGCCTTATCACCCCTACTATATGATGCATGTTCAAGGAAAGTGGATACCTAAGGGATGGAGTCAGCATCTCTTGTTACAACCAATGCGACGGGTATGGCGATATATTTTAAAGGGATTAAATAAGAATCCACATTATACAGATCTGCTTCCTCTGGTGGGGAATAGTGCCTTTGATCCTGGGAATACACAACCGAGATTCAGAAAATGGGCACGGGAAGGGATAGTATTAGTGGCCGATGTTATGCAGGATTCGGGGAAGATTATATCTAGAGAGGCCTTAGAGAATATAGTGGGAGCTGAGAATGTGACATGGTATGATTATTATCAATTACATAGTTACATTAAGCAGCTAAATTCTGCTGGATGCGAGAGAGGGATGTATGACTTATTGGTGAATTTATTTCTGCCACAAGGTAGAGAACAGACCTCAATCTCAATACTTTATAAACAGCTGAGAATGATTTTCCCGCCCCGTGGATATGAGGAGGTTGCTCGGAGGTGGTCTGCGGATATGAGAGTGGAGGTTCGAAGCGGAGATATAGCCCAGGCTCTGAAGGAGATAGTATATAAAGTGACCAGTGCACGACATAGGGAGATTCAATTTAGAATTATTATGAGAGCATACTTCTCCCCTGTACAGGCCTACCATGCTGGTAGACTTACAACACCACAGTGCAGCAAGTGTAACTTTCAGAGAGCATCACTTTATCATATGCTGTGGGAGTGTCCGGACATTAAGGAATTTTGGGATAATATTAGGAAATTTTGTGAGACATTAATTCATAAGACAATTAGATGGGCACCTAAAAATCTAATATTGGGTCCAGGGGGGAGAGGGCTAAATCTGAAACATACAGAAGGTATATTTATGTATAAGGCTATAATAATAGGGAAGCAATGTATTATGCAATTTTGGACCCAGGAAAGTGGACCCTCTTTCTGGCAGTGGAGGAATTCACTTCATGCCTTGGTGCTGCTGGAGGCGCGTGAGGTACATCGAAGCCCTAGGAGTAAACAACGATTCTGGGAGATTTGGGAGCCATATGTGCAGGCCCTGTCAGGTAGAGCCCGCAGCTTACTAGTAAACTCACTCTCATTGTAGCTTGGGATAGGGAAGAAGACTGGGTAGAGTAGGCTGGAGTGGGAGGGAGGGGGGTGGGTGAGGTGATGGGAGGAAGAGGGAGGAGGGAGGGAAAGGGGGGGATGTGTGCTGGGCTTATGCTGCAATTGATGAAACTGAGACCAGATAAAGGAATGTGATTTCTGAAGGAAGGGGGTTACATGCAATGAGGGGGGAAAGAGTGTATTATCGTATCGATATGTATCTATTGGTATGAATGGAGGATTCTGAGAGTGATGTTCTGGGTGTATTATGGGATGGCAATGGAACAGCTTGGTAAGCGGAGCCTGGATATGCAAGATGCAGATCAATTTAATTTATAACCAGTAAAGCCTGTTTGAGATACTGACATAATGCAGGATTGCTGTGATTCTCCTGCTAAGGAGTGATGACTTGCTGGCTGACGGAGGCTGATATAATAGAGTAATGGAATGAAGCTAAGTACACAGAACGACATCAGTGATATATATTTATTTTTAAATTTTATTACATTATGAATAAAACCAAGCACACAGAATGATATCAGGGATTTGCATTTATTGTTCACAAATCTCATTGCATAATACTCTGATCACTAATGGATATATTTCAGAAATCGCAGACAGAGATGTTGATAATAGCTATTTATGACATTATTGCTTGCATAAGCCAGGGTTAATTAATACAGTAATTTAGAGGGGGGAGGGGAGGGGGGGAGGGAAGGTGGGGGGGGGGGGGGGAGAAAAGAAAAATTGATGATAGCGGTTTTGCTGTATTAGTGCAGGATGGCAATGTTAAATGCCTGAGATGTTATGTTAATATGGAATTGTTTTGGAGATGCATTCATCAATAAAAATTATTAAACCTAAAAATAAATTTGGACTTGTTCATGAATAAAGAGCCAATAAACAATTTACAGCTAGGTAGGCAGCTTTAAGAAAGTCACTGCTTATGTCTGGAAGTAAGCCACAGCGAACGGAGGTCCTCTTTGAGATTTGCGACATCCCTTGTAATAACTGAGACTGGCCACTGTCAGGGGATAAGCTGCCAGGCTTGATGGAACTTTGGTTTGACTAAGCATAGCACATTGTATATTCATTAGTACAAAGTGATGCACATAAGGAAACATCTAGGAAATGGATCTTACGCTGATCCCCCATATCCAAGCAACCTTCAAAAGCTGCTTCTATCTTCTATCAACTATGCTGTTCTCTCTTTACAAAGGCAAGACTCATCACAGTGGTTCATGTCATGATAACATCACGGCTGGATTAAAAGTACAGCAAAGTTACTTACTGTAGCAGGTGTTCTCCAAGAACGGCAGGACTGGTATCCTTTCACCTGGGTGACGTCATCTCAACAAAGCCCGGTGCAGAAGCTGCCCAGCGCACTATGGGGTCCTTTTATTAAGGTGTGCTGAAAAGTGGCCTACGCTAGTGTAGGCTTGTGTTTTGGATGGCCGAAGATTTATTTTTCAGCGCACCTGTAAAAACTGTCTTTTTTGGGGGGCCGAAAATGGACGTGCGGCAAAATGAAAATTGGCATGCATCCATTTTGGGTCTGAGACCTTATCACTATCCATTTATTAAGTGGTAAGGTCTCACCCGTTAATCGGGCGGTAATGGTCAACGCATGTTCAAATGCCGATTACCGCCTGTGCGCCGGAAAATAAAAATATTTTATGGCGAAAGTAGAGGATGCATGTAAAAAATGAAATTACCGTGGTAGCTAGGCAGTAATTCCAAATTGATATGCGTTGGGCATGCGTAGGTGCCTACGCAGTTCAGTAAAAGGGGCCCTATATCTTTAAGAGGCTTCTGGCAGTAGTTCCACCATGCATGCACAAATGCTTTCCTTCCTGAAACACAAGCATGGACCCTCAGTAACATAAAATAATTAAAAAATAATTAACTCTAACGGGAGGTGGGAGGGGTGTAAGGACAGCTGTCCTGCTGTCCTCAGAGAACATCTGCTACAGGTCCTGGGGGGGTTTGTAGAGGGTAGATTTTGTTTTGTTTGGAGATTTTGAATGTGTGTCACTTTTTCAACTTTCCTATTAATATTGTAGTTCTATTTCTATTGATTTTATGTATTTTAATTTTTTTGACTTTTAAACCTCGTTGATATTTTATTATGTACTGCGGTATAATAAACCGTAACTATATCCTTACACCTGGGAATCTCTAGCTACCAGGCTCACCGAAAGCAACAACATTAGGACAATAAAGTCTTGCAGCAGCAAGAATAACTTGAATCCAATTAACTTTAAACTATATACAAACTGGCTGTAGAAGTGCAGCCTGGAACAGAATAAAAAAGAGGCCTAGGAGGGTGGAGTTCAATTCTAGACATAGGCGTAGTTTGACTGTTTCATTTGGGGGGGGGGGGGGGGGCAAAGGATGGGCGGAGCGTATTAGCATATTCATTTGCATATATACATATGCAAATGAATATAATATGGAGGAAGGAATTGAAATTTACAGGCAAAATATCACAGATGCACATTTCAAAAAGCTGACATTTCAATTAATAAATTCTGAATAAAATACTTTTATCTACCTTTGTTGTCTGATCATTTAGTTTTTCTATTCGCTTTGGTCCCAGTGTCTTCTGTTTTATGCAGTGTCTTCCAGTAGGCTTCCCTCTCTGCTCCCCACCCTCCGAGTCCATCTCTTGCTCCTTCCCTCTGCTCCCCACCCCTCCCAGTCTCATCCATCTTCTGTTCCTTCCCTCTGCTGTGCCTGACCTGTCCGAATCCCATCCATCTCCTGGTCCATCCCTCTGCTCCCCACCCCTCCCAGTCCCATCCATCTGTTGTTCCTTCCCTCTGCTCCTCACCCCTCCCAGTCCCATCCATCTCCTGGTCCATCCCTCTGCTCCCCACCCCTCCCAGTCCCATCTATCTTCCCTCTGCTCCCCACCCCTCCCAGTCCCATCCATCTCCTGGTCCATCCCTCTGCTCCCCACCCCTCCCAGTTCCATCCATCTTCCTTCTGCTGCCCCCCCCCCCGCGAGGTCCAAGATCGTGACTCCGTCTACCCCCCTCTCTTCCTCCCTCCCTCCGGCGCAGGCAGCAGTCTTTTTCAGCGTTCCTGGCAGCGGTAGCGATGTACACGCTGCCTTCGGTTTGCCCCGGAAGCCTTCTCTTCAAGTTCCTGTTCCCACCTATGCGGGAACAGGAACTTGAAGAGAAGGCTTCGGGGCAGAGCCGAAGGCAGCGTGTACAACGCTACTGCTGCCAGAAACGCTGAAAAAGACTGCTGCCTGCGCCGGAGAGAGGGAGGAAGAGAGAGGGGTAGACGGACACGCTCCGCTCCGTCTGCTTGGCTTCCCTGCCCTCTCTGTCTGCGTCCAGCCCGAAAGGAAATGACGTCAGAGGAAGGCGGGACGCAGACAGAGGGCAGGGAAGCCAAGCGGACGGAGAGGAGCGTGTGCCTGCTTTTTTTTTTTAAAACTACTGGCGCAGCGGCGCCTCATGGTCGTTTGGGGGGGCATTGCCCCCCCTCGCCCCCCCCCCCCCCAGTCTACGCCCATGATTTCTAGACACCAAATAAATTATGCAGGACTGTCTGGCCAAACTGACTGCTGCATCGGATATGCTGCTCAAGGCAGTAATAAGAAATAAATGTGTGGACGGAAAATCACATTGCAGCCTTGCATATCTCCTCAATGGAGGCTGACCTCAAGTAGGCTACTGATACACCATGGCTCTGACATTGTGAACAGTGACATGGCCCTCAAGAGTCAGCCCAGTCTGGGCATAAGAGAAGGAGATGCAAGCTACATAAGTACATAAGTATTTACATACTGGGACAGTCCAAAGGTCCATCAAGCCCAGCATCCTGTTTCCAACAGTGGCCAATCCAGGTGACAAATACCTGGCAGGATCCCAAAAAACTGCAAATCATTTTATGCTGCTTATCCCAGAAATAAGCAGTGGATTTTGCCCAAGTTCAATTTAATAATAATCTATGGACTTTTCATTTAGGAAGCCGTCCAAACCTTTTTTAAACTCTGCTAAGCTAACCGCCTTTACCACATTCTCTGGCAACGAATTCCAGAGTTTAATTACACGTTGAGTGAAGAAAGATTTTCTCTAATTCGTTTTAAAATTACTACTTTGTAGCTTTATCGCATGACCCCTAGTCCTAGTATTTTTGGAAAGCATAAACAGACGCTTTACGTCTACTTGTTCCATTCCACTCATTATTTTATAGACCTCTATCATATCTCCCCTCAGCCACCTTTTCTCCAAGATGAAGAGCCCTAGCCGCTTTAGCCTTTCCCCATAGGGAAGTCGTCCCATCCCCTTTATCATTTTCGTTGCCCTTCTTTGCACCTTTTCTAATTGCACTATATCTTCTTTGAGATGCGGCGGCCAGAATTGAACACAATATTTGAGGTGTGGTCGCACCATGGAGTGATACAAAGGAAAAGCCGATAGCCAATTGGATAAAGTGCACTTATCAATGGCTGTCCCCTTCCAGTTGAAATAAAAAGCTGGGTTGACTGTCCATGGGCTTTAGTCTGCTCTAGATAGAAGGCTAAGGCTCCCTGGCTGTCCAAGGTGTACATTGCACTTTCGCCAGGATGGGCATGCTGTTTGGGGAAGTATGTAAAAAAAAACAACAAGAACGGAAGATGTACAGAAAGACCAAACTAAAATCTTCCAAAGGTTCACTCAAATTAAGACAAATCTTGCTAGTCAGTCGGGGCCTCTGCAGGCAGCTTCTGGAGTAAGCAGGACTGAAGGTGAAGCTGCCTGCAGAGGCCCCGACTGACTAGCAAGATTTGTCTTAATTTGAGTGAACCTTTGGAAGAATATCTATATATGCTAATCCATAGACCCCTGAAGAAGGCCTCTTTGGCCGAAACACGGACCGTGTAGGGTCTTAATAAAGGAATTTGGCTTTTTTACACCTGTGATTTTAGTTTGGTCTTTCTGTACATCTTCCGTTCTTGTTGTTTTTTGGTGTTTTTTACGGGAGATTTGGACTCTCTTTGTCGTTGTTGGGGAAGTATGTCTGCAGAACAATTGACTAGTTAAGATGGACCTCTGACACCACCTTAGGGAGGCACTTAGGAACAATGCAGAGAACTACCCTGTTATTATGGAATCTAGTGTAAGGTGGATCAGCTACTAGGACCTGAAGCTCACTAACTCTGTGAGCTGACCGCCACCAAAAACAAGACCTTCTAGGTCAGGTACTTCAGATGACAGGAGCAGCGGCGTAGTGAGGCCGGTTGACACCCGGGGCGGGTCGCCGATGCGCACCCCCCCGGGTGCAGCACGGCGCACGCAACCCCCCCCTGGAGTGCATCTTTACCGCTGGCGCTCTGCCCCGCCGAGTGCACGTCGTCTCTGGGAGCTGCGTCGGCTCCGTTGGTTCCCTGATTTCTCCTCCCCAGTGCGTGCACCCGGGGCGGACCGCACCACCGCCCCCCCCTTTCCTACGCCACTGGACAGGAGTATAGTGGCTCAAAAGGAACTTTCATCAGCTGGGAAAGGATGGCATTGAGATTCCATGACACAGTAGGTTTGAAAGGGGGCTTTGTCAACATCAAACCTCTCATGAACAACAACTAAAGGATGTACAGAGATAGGCTCACCGTCTAAACGATGGTGATAAGCACTGATTCCAAAAAGGTGAACCCTTACAGAGTTGATTTTTAAACCACACTCAAAAGAGGTATAGGAGGTACTCAAGCAGTTTCCTGCATTTAAATTTAAAGCGTCCATGGTAAAAAAAATTAAAAATGGCCAAAGTGAAAACACAGATGGCATCTGTTTCCTGTGTCTAAATATAAGCGTCCAAGCTAAATAAAAAAAAAAATTAAAAGCGCATATATTTAGGCAGCCAATATGTGCATATGTTTGGGTTTTAACTGACGCATGCGCATAGGAGCTGAGGTTACCGTGGAACTCTTCTGTGTACGTACCAAGCACAATCCTCCAGCCAAACTCCCTAATGCTATGAGCGTGCCTATATTTGCATCTCATAAGCATTGAGCATTAGGGCACTGTTCTTCTGCACTGTTCTGGCGATATTTTTACAGAGCTATTCGGAACACTGCCGGAGTTTTGAGTATCGGGGCCTAAGGTATAGAAGTTACTAAACACCACCAAAATCACAATACTTTTAGGTCAGGTACTTGTGCTCAGCAGAATCAAGAAGCTCAAAGAAGGCTTTCATCAGCTGGGTTAAGACCACAATAATGATGCATGACAATCTTTTTATGGTAGACTTCAAATGAAGCAGGCACTATATGAACCTGAGAACAGAAACCCAGGTAAATTAACCCTAATAAAGTAGCTTTTTAAAAATAATATCCAGAAAAATGTAAAAGGTAAACAAGCAGTTTTTGTGGGGGCCACCAAAAGGAATTTAGAGCCTCACCATCATACTTGAAAGTAAACCTCCTCCATTTAAAACCAGAATCCCTCCTGGCAAAATCTAGGGGCAGAAAGACATTTTGCGCACTTATCCTTACTCTCTCAACATCCTAACGGTGAGGGTTAGGTACTGGATTCTGGAAGTAAAAGAGTGTGTATTACTCTTCTGTGTGGTGATATTTACAGAACTATCCACTGTAAGATAAAATTCTTTTTGTTTTGGCATAAATCACATTATGAAGACCAAAAAGTCCCTGCCCCCTTTAAGATTTACTAAAATATTGGCAGGCAGGGGCATGCATATGTGAGGACCTTCCCCTAGGAAAGGGAGAAGATATCAGTTGCTAGATAAATAATTCATCTTTTTATTTAGAACTATCACAAGGAGATCCACCTTGGGTAGGCCTCACTCAGGATCTTCTGTACTACCCCTGGTCCAAGTTGCACACATAGGGGTCTGATGTATCTGAAGTCAAGACTGTTTGCCAAGATGTTTTCCAGGCTGTTTTTGTGCATTTGCTTGTTGTCATTATGTTATTTATGGAAAATGCTGCATTCAAACAGACAGAAGCTGTAGTTCAATCCTGTCTACAATACAAATGATCTTATCTAGCTGGTAAAGTATTGAAGTGCATTCATGAATCTGCAGGAGAAGTATTGCTTCTGCTGATGATAATGGCAGCAATAACACAATAAAGAAAAATCATATTCCTGTTAGATTATTGTTCATTAAGTACTTATGAGTCTTACAGCAGGAACCTAAGACCCAGATCCAGATAATCAGGCTTGGTCAGCACCCAGAAAACAGTAACTGTACTAGGGTAGGCAGAAGCTCATAAGCACATAAGTATTGCCATACTGGGAAAGACCAAAGGTCCATCAAGCCCAGAATCCTGTTTCCAACAGTGGCCAATCCAGGTCACAAATACCTAGCAAGATCCTAAAAAAAGTACAAAACATTTTATGCTGCTTATCCCAGAAATAAGAAGTGGATTTTCCCCAAGTCCATTTTAATAATAGTCTATGGACTTTTCCTTTAGGAAGCTGTCCAAACCTTTTTTAAACCCCGCTAAGCTAACCACCTTTACCACATTCTCTGGCAACGAATTCTATGGAGCGATACAAAGGCATTGTAACGTCCTCATTTTTGTTTTCCATTCCTTTCCTATTAATACCTAACATTCTATTTGCTTTCTTAGCTGCCACAGCTTGATCTTGAATTTACCAGTAGCACAAGAACTGGAGTCTAAGCTTGAAATGAAGCAGGTCCCATGGCTGCAGCATGAACTGGAAGTGAACCACAACTGTAGGCCTGGAACAGGAAATAGCAACACATAGCAACTTGACAGCAAGGACTACATGTACAGGAAGCCTGATAAAAAGTGAGCTGACCTGGCTCTGAAGTGCTGCAAACAACTTCCATCCCTTTAACTGAACCCTAGTCAAGCTTTGCTACCTAGGGATGTGACCTTGAGGGCTATCTGACATAATCTTTTCCTCTACTATGTTTACATGTACCAGTCACTAGCTGGTTCAAGCCCCCATCAGAGTCTCACACAGTTTTGTTAGGACATTGATGTTCTCACAAGTTTGCAGAAGCATTCTTCGAGGTTTTAACAATCCCAGTCAACTAAATACATCTATCCATTTTGGCTTAATCTGAAGTTCAAACATAGCTTTCATTGCACATTCCTCATCTCTGTGGTCCTGGGTTTAGCTTGGGAAAAGATTAGCTGAGAATTATTTCAACAATATTTGGAATACTAGGTGTATCTGAAGGGGCCGTGGAAATTCCAGGTCAAAAGTAACTGGATTTATCTGTCATGCGATAGGATATGGTCCTAAGTATCTGTAGTCTAATTTGCAGCACGGGCACATGGACTTCAAATTCTTTGTTGCTATCCAAGCTTTCTGCCCCACCGTGTAAGCCTGAGCCTCTTGCCTTCTATTGCCAGTTTGAACATTGTAGGCCACTTAGCAGCTTTCGGCTTTAACTTCAATTCCCTCTGGGACTGGTGGATCTGGAGGAACTGATGGGGGGAATTATGGGTGAAATCCATTTGCAAACAGAGTCTGGGCTTTGGTGGTTGGAAGGATGCACAGCATTATTATAGGCAAATACAGCATAGGGTAGTAACAAATCAGTCATCTTAGTGGTACTGTTAATTGTTTAATATACTTGATATATCGCTTTAGTTGTCAGACAAATCTAAGTGGTTAACGATAAAAAAAAACAATGATTAGAAATGGAAAAGAACTCCATAAATTGATAGGAAAGTAACAATCACTCAACAAAAAGAAGAAACCATCCATACATCTGCAGTTTTGCACTGTATCATCATGCTCCCATCACTCCAGGTAGATGGCAGAGGTTGCGTAAGACCTAATAGGTAACAAAAGCCTGTTAAAAAAAGAAGGATTTCAGCAAGGAATGGAATGTGGTAAAGGATTTTTCTAAACGGAGTTAACGTGGAATAGAATTCCAAAGTACCGAAGCTAAGAAATAAAATGCAATAGATCTTGTGCATTCCCACTTGGCTCTAGAAGGGCTAGGAAGAACAAGTCTATTGTCAGTAAGAGAGTGGACAGTATGTGAGGGGATGTAAGAGATAATGTGCAAAGCTAAATAAGATGGGGTTCTGGTATAATGGACTATAGTATGTGTAAGAGTTAACATTTTAAATTTGACCCTATATGAAGACGGGCAAGCAGAGGCCTCACATGGTCTCAACGTTTGGCCTGGCAAAGGATTCTAATAGCTGTATTTTGTAAGGTTTGTAGATTTTTCAAACTTGATTGGGTGATTCCTGCATATGTCATATTGCATTGGTAATTCAAAAAAACACTGAAGAAGATATTGCTATAATACTTGGCTATTCCTCTCAGTTTGCCCATTAGTCTGCTGGTGAAATTCCACAGAAACATAGAAAATGGAGACAAAGACCATCAGTGCCTGCTCAGTCTGCCCATCCATACCATCTACTATCCCTTCCTCTCCCTTACAGCTCCTATATACTTGTCTCAAACTTTCTTGAACTCAGATATGGTCTTTGCCTCCACTACCTCTACTGGGATGCTGTTCCATGTATTCACCATCCTTTGTGTGAAGAGTAATTCCTCAGATTTCTCCTGAGTCTGTCCTTTCGCCTTCATCCTATGCTCCCTCATTCCAGAGCTCCTGCAGGATTTTGTAGCCCAAGTACAAAAACAGTGCTAGGTTCCTCCTCATGTTATCTGCACCACTGTAAATGTCTACCCTATAGCAGATTTTGGTATCATCTGCAAAGAAGCAAGTTTTACCGGACAGCACTTCTACAATATCACTTAAAGATGTTAAAAAGAACCGGGCTAAGAACTGATCTTTGTAGCATATCACTTGAAATGTCCCTTTACACAGAGTAAGCTCTATATGCTAGAGCTGTACTGAACAGCATACTTTACTATTCAGCTGAAGGGTGAAAAGAAATGGTATTTAAACCCTGGTTTGTAAGGTAGCACAGTGAGGCTGTAAGAAACACCCCATAGCTACATGGATGGTTGAAAAGGAATGTGATTTAATCCTTGTTATAAATGATATGAAGAAAAGGGCCCATTGATTGCTTGTTTGTAAAGTAAGCTGTGCTTATAGTTATGCTTTACCAGACCAGTGGGAAAACCTTGCCTGGATTGTGAGTTTGAGCAAGTTTGGGCAGAGGCCTTTAGTAAGAGATTACAGGAATATGTGGAGTGTACCTTAATGACAAAGTTTATGTTGTACACTGTTTAGTTTAGACTTATTAAAAGAGCCTGTATCTTGCTGACTGGTGTTCTAGCATACCAAAGGTAGGGCAGTAGGGGCAGTCTGGGGGTACAATGAGCAATTGTGCAGCTGTCGGCTCAGTAGGTCCCCTGCCCCCTCTGTCAACTTCCGTTTTCAGGGCAGGGGACCGGTAGAGCCAACAGCTCAGCGCACCCCCTTACTCGGAGAAGGGAGGCCGAGGGGGGGGGACATGCCTGGAGAAGGAGGGGTGCTCCGCCCCTAGATGCAACCAAGAAGGTTTAATTGACAGGAGATGGCATCATGTGTGACAAGCTGTAGCCGCCATCCTGATACACTCAGATCAAAGCAAATTATTGGTCCATGCCAAGCTACACATATGCAGTCCTTATTTCTAATAAGTGTTTTCTATTGTTTTGGGTGACTCAATATGGCGGCAAGTTTTGCCTACTGGCTTCAGGCCAGATAATAGGCCAAGCACACGCCTGCTGTCTCCTTTCAAATAAACCTCCTTGGTGGCAACCAAGGTAGGTATGCCACTGGACTGGTCTTAGTTTATTTCTCATCGTGGGCAGCCCAAAAGGAGAGGCTTCCCAGAACAGAGGGGTAAAGCCTTGTCCCTAGGGCCAGAAGGGGGTGCCCCAATGAGAGATACCATTGTTTTTTTTATAAAATAAGTGCCTTTTCCATCTCTAAACCTAGGCACCCTATTATAAAATTATCCTCCAAAAGTATGGAAGAAAGGTGGAAAACCTCCCAAGTCCCAAATAGGGGGCTGTTAAACATCGGTAATAGGGAGGCCTAGTTTAATACTTCTCTTATAAATAGGCTTAATACCAATCCTAGCTTGCCATAGTCACTGAGGAACAACTAGGGATACAGCACAAAATGTGTGTAGCACTGATTAATGAACTCCCCAAAATGCCTTATTAATGTGATCCACTAGTTGCAGGGAAGTCAGACATACAGGTGGTAACTGGACTGAAGGTTGCTTTCAAGCTGCATCCCTGCCTGTAACTGCACTACTTGCTATACAAGGTCAGCACTATCCAGTTACACAGCATGGAAGGGTCTGCCCTGCATGACTTCAACAAGCTGTGCATGGCAGACCCTTCCATGCTGTGTAACTGGATAGTGCTGGACTGGTACTGGAATGAGATCAAGGGCAAACTTGTCAGGTTATTTCCTTTTAAGCATGTTTGGGGCTCCTCTGTATGGACTTGAAAGAATCGCAAGTAAGAAACTGCGCTTGGGTTAAAACTTGCAAGTATGAAGAGCTATAGCATGTCAGAATTTCAATGACGCAGGTCCCATGGATTGGTGTGGGAACTGGAAGCGAACCAGAACTATACTTCTGGAAGCCTGCACCAGGTTGTTAACCCATTTGGAGAAATTGCCCCCCCCCCCCCCAAGTGAATATGAGTGAGATATTTGCATGCATTCCCTATACTGTATGTAGAAATAGCTGAAAGGAACTGTAACTGCAGACCTGGAACTGAAGTCAGCCAGCAGGTATCAGCTCAGCCTTAGGAGAGCTAATAGCGCTATTAGCTTTTCTAAGGTAACTAAGATATGTTTACAAATTTTTTTTTTTTTTTAGTTTTGAGTTTTTGCACTTACGTGAGGAGATTTCATAATGGAAAAACATATAACTATAAGGCTTAAAATGGACCAATGACAATCTTGGTGACTTCCACACTAAAATGGAATGTGAAAGTGCTGTTTACCACTGATAGGTCCATAAAACATAAATTTAAAAAAAAGCATTTATAAGTTTTTACCTCTTTGAAATGAGAATTAGATGTGCTGGGAACGTCTAGGAAGTGTACTGAGTAAAATTCCCCTGCATTTTGGACCCTACTTAAATACATATTCAAACTTATGCACAAAACAAAACAGGAGCTTGAGGAACTAATGAGGTGGTAGGAAGGTGAAGCTCCAACACCCAAAGTTAGCAGAATCAGCAGCAAGAAAAAAATTGGTGCTGTGTGGACCCAAAACCCTGCAGCACTTGGGAAGACTCTGCCATGGCAATGGCAAAGAAATCGGCAGTGTGGCAAGGGGACTCCAAACCCTGCAGCACAAGAAGAGACCCCACTATGGCAGTGGCAAAGAAATTATCAATGCACCATAGAGACCCCAAACCTGTGCCATGTGAAGTGGAGGCTCTGCCGTGGTGGTGGTGGCGGCTGATGAAGAGCCAGTGGGGGTTCTCAAACACTTCTGCCAGAGAAATTCTCTATAAAGCCAAGGTGGTACCTGCTTAAGAATTTCCTACATCTCTGCTGGAGAAGACTGCTATGTAGCTGCAGGGGAGATGACTGGTGCCCCCACCCTTGTCCACCTTAGGAGTTCTTAGCCCTCAGTGGACAAAAGCCTCCAAGAGAGGTAATAAGAGATGGGGGAGGGAAGGTGGTGAAGGGAAGAGGAAGTAAAAGAGAAATGAGGATGAGAGAGGGAGGACAGCAGGGAGGCAGATAATGGAAGGAAGGAAGGGGCTCTTGAGACTGACATAAAAAATTATCCCCTACCTGCAAGGAAAGGTTCACCACACTGACCCCCACATGCACTGAAAGGAACCCCCTCCCCCATGCACATACAAAGTCCTTCGTATTTGCACACCACACTCGCATCTTCTATAGTACACATTTAATCACACTGCTGTGCAATAAATAAAATGTACATATTATTTAAATTAATATATCTGGATTGGAGAAAGAGAAGCATGTTATTGTGTCACTCTGTAAGTGTACACTTTCCAACTTGTTTTATTTGTTAACAGGGTGAAAGGAGGGATGCTTCTTCTCAGATTAGTCTTCCTTATATCAGTTTATGGAGACTCAAACCCATAGGTGCACATTTAACATACTTGGTAAATAAGGATAGGCAGATTTTTCAGGATATGCATGTGAAAACGTTTTTCACACACATTAAATCAGATCAGCCTTTGGGATCAATTAATTCTGCTCCTCTATCCATCCTAATTACAGAATGCTGCGTTTCAGATGCAACCTTCAACAGGACTAAACATGCACATGCAAGTTTTGAAAAATAGAGTCAACGACGCAGAAACACATTCGGTTATTTTTATGGAGACAGATCTACATTCCTAGTATAAAAGATACATGCAGATACTGTGGTTGTGCAGCAAAGTATCACATGTGCTCCCCGTATGGATCGTATGCGGTAGCTCTGATGCTTACCTGTTCTGAATAATCATTTCCATCAACATCATCACTGTTGGAATGACCCCCTGGACTCTGTACATCTATCCCATGACTCTCCAGGATTGCTGCTTCTTCGAAAAAAGCAGAAAGGTCCCTAAATTATCTGATACAGTACTACAAAAGTTCCTAAGATGTACAAAACCCTACTGACAATAGGGCAGTTCTTTAAATTGATGTGCTGCCCATAAAATTTCTTATCCTTTGTTTTTAAACTTGAACACATCAATAACATTTTCCCTTTATTCACTTGCAGCCCTGCAGATGTCTAGTGGTAATCTCAGACTCTGTTTGCCTGAGGCTGCAGTTAAACATTTGCAGGGTTTCTATTTTTTACATTTTAGATACATTAACTAAACAAGCCCTCAGACAACTGAAAAAACAAATGCCTATAACACACAAACAGTTTCAATTGCACAGAAGCGGTGGGCAGTACCATTGAAATGAACAGGACTGTCAGTGGTTGCTTGCTGTTTTCACAACAGAGGTGACTGTACTGTTAACACGCATTCACGAAGGGTGGTAACTTATTCTGTATGTTGAGAACTGTGTTTTCTACAGTACGATATATGTTCATGTACTGCTGGGGGGCTTGAGGAGATAAAAGTAAGAAGCTATGGATAGGAGAAGAGAAAAGAGAGAGAGAAAAAGCTGTGCCAATGAGCAAAATTGGGAACTGTTTTCAGCTTACATACCAAGGAATTTTCTTGCTTACGCTACCATCGCCAGAGATGGAAATGTTTATTTATTTCTGTATTTATCTGGTGCCATGACCTAGGAGTCTTACAAAACACAGTGGACCAGACAAAAACTAAGTGACACATAACTTATTCTGTAATTACTGGGAAATGATCATGCTTTTAGGCTTAATTTTAAGCAGTGCAGAAAATTCTTGGACTTCAGAGGGTCATTTTATTCTAATGGTGTGGTCCAAGAGCGGAATGTTCTTGAAATCTGCAGGATGACTGACACAGAGAAAAGCGGGTGCTAGAAGGATTAAAGGTGACAAATCTGTGAAGATGTTTATTATTTGTCTTTCCACAAGAAAGTTAAGGTCTTATTTTGTTACTTTAGCTTATGGCCCTGCTGGTTAAGAAGCTGATTGGTATACTTATGTGTATGTCTTTATTACGTCTGTTTTATGTACAGCTCGCAGGCTTTTCCAAACCTATACTGGGGACCTCAGCCAGTCAGGTTTTCAGGATATCCATAATGAATACACTGGAGGTAAATTTGTATGTATTCCCTTCTAGCACACGTAAATTTATCTCATGCGCATTCACTGTGGATATCCAGAAAACTCAACTGGCTGTGGATGGGTCCCCAGGCCAGGTTTGGGAAGCCCTGCTATAAGGCTTTGTGATTTGTGGATTAAAAACTGGTTGAAGGATAGGAAACAGAGAGTGGGGTTAAATGGGCAGTATTCACAATGGAGAAGGGTAGTTAGTGGGGTTCCTCAGGGGTCCGTGCTAGGACCGCTGCTTTTTAATATATTTATAAATGATTTAGAGATGGGAGTAACTAGCAAGGTAATTAAATCTGCTGATGACACAAAGTTATTCAAAGTCGTTAAATCGCGACAGGATTGTAAAAAATTACAAGAGGACCTTACGAGACTGGGAGGCTAAATGGCAGATGATGTTTAATGTGAGCAAGTGCAAGGTGATGCATGTGGGAAAGAGGAACCCGAATTATAGCTACGTCATGCAAGGTTCCACGTTAGGAGTTACGGACCAAGAAAGGGATCTGGGTGTCGTCGTCGATAACACACTGAAACCTTCTGCTCAGTGTGCTGCTGCGGCTAGGAAAGCGAATAGAATGTTGGGTATTATTAGGAAAGGTATGGAAAACAGGTGTGAGGATGTTATAATGCCGTTGTAGCGCTCCATGGTGCGACCGCACCTTGAGTATTGTGTTCAATTCTGGTCGCCGCATCTCAAGAAAGATATAGTAGAATTGGAAAAGGTGCAGTGAAGGGCGACTAAAATGATAGCGGGGATGGGACGACTTCCCTATGAAGAAAGACTAAGGAGGCTAGGGCTTTTCAGCTTCGAGAAGAGACGGCTGAGGGGAGAAATGATAGAGGTATATAAAATAATGAGTGGAGTGGAACAGGTGGATGTGAAGCGTCTGTTCACGCTTTCCAAAAATACTAGGACTAGGGGGCATGCGATGAAACTACAGTGTAGTAAATTTAAAACAAATAGGAGAACGTTTTTCTTCACCCAACGCGTAATTAGACTGTGGAATTCGTTGCCGGAGAACGTAGTGAAGGCAGTTGGCTTGGCAGAGTTTAAAAAGGGGTTGGATGGTTTCCTAAAGGACAAGTCCATAAACCGCTACTAAACGGACTTGGAAAAATCCTAAATTCCAGGAATAACATGTATAGAATGTTTATACGTTTGGGAAGCTTGCCAGGTGCCCTTGGCCTGGATTGGCCGCTGTTGTGGACAGGATGCTGGGCTCGATGGACCCTTGGTCTTTTCCCAGTATGGCATTACTTATGTACTTATGTACTTATGAGCAGTGTTATCTGGAATCAGCAGAGCTTAAGTAGACATATAGGAAGCAACAAGACTATGAATAGTTTTATGGGCAAGGACAAGAATTTTCAAAAGATAGCAGGATTTGACTGGAAGCCAAAGCAATTCAAAGAGAAGTGGAGGAATGTTAAGTGTGACTTGGTAACTGGAAGCCAAGGTATGAAACACAGTTTGAAAATTTTATAAAAGTTGAAGGGTAGACTAGCCTGGAAATTGTTACAGTAAACACGGCTCGCCATATGTACTATACTGTAAAGCACCCTGGAATAGCTGCTTATATAAATACTATAAATAATGTGCAACAGTAATCAACAGTTAGGAGGATCACATTTGCATAAAGGGAAATTTCAAAGCTTTTCCTACACACATATGCTGATTTTTCCCTCTCCCTGGAGGGTAAAGTATCCACATTGGTTACAAGGTCAGTGAAAGAACAGAGTCAGGGTGAAGGGGGCTGGGGAACAGAAAGTTCATGTGTTTTCCTTCTGATGGTCCCACACAGACTTTCCACAAATACATTCCTACTGTACCTGCCTCTAAACAAATGCATTCACACTGCAGCCTCATTCCTTGCTAGCCTGCATTTTCCAAGGGAAACCCCCTGGAGGTTTCCCTTTGAAAATGTGATTGCAGTCTCCTGGGGCTGAAAGACCTCTAAGTAATATAAAAATTGCTCTGAAATTGTATAGCTGAGAAGAGAGTATAAGAATCTGAGTGGAGTGCATTTCTTCGCATTTCTTAAGTAGTGTGCGCTAATTTGGCTGCATGGCACTCAGATGACATCTTCTAGATATCCCGTAGTTTGGTACCACTAGGAGGCTAGGGTCCATTGGGCTGATCTCATGTGAAGGCGTGTCATGGGAGTCACATAAACTGTGGAAGCCATATGACCTAACAGCCTCAACATCTGCTGAGACGTGACCTGCTGAGAGACTCGAACCTGAAAAGCCAGAGCGACTACAGTGTCCGCTCTCAGTCCCGGGAGAAAAGCTCAAACCTTCTGCGTATCGAGCAGGGCTCCAATGAATTCTATTTGATGGGCAGGGTGAAGATGGGACTTGGGCTAGTTTATAACGAACCCTATTAGCTCTAGCACCCAAATAGTCCTCCGCAAATAGCTCAAATAGCTCTAGCACCCAAATAGTCCTCCTTCACCAGCCAATCGTCGGGGTAAGGGAACACATGCACCCCCAGCCTGTGTAGCAACGCTGTGACTATTGCTAGGCTGACGCAAGGCCAAAATGTAACACGCAGTACTGGGAGTGGTATATTCCCAGCCGAAATCAAAGATACTTCCGGTGAGCAAGAAATGTGGGTATATGCATCATTTAAGTCCAGAGAGAATAGTCAATCGTGTTCCTGAATCATGGGAAGAAGGGTGCCCAGGGAAACCATTCTGAACTTTTCTTTGACCAGGAATTTGTTCAGGGCCCTTAGATCTAGGATGGGATGAATCCTCTGTCTTCTTTTACACAAGGAAGTACCTGGTATAGAATCCCTGCCCTTTTTCCCTGATGGAACGGGTTCAACTGCATAGGCCTTTAGAAGGGCGAAGAATTCCTCTACAAGTACCTGTTCATGCTGAGAGCTGAAGTAATGAGCTCTTGGAGGGCCAATTTGGAGGTTTTTGAAGTCAATTGAGGATGTATCCGGTGCAGACTATTTGGAGAACCCATCAGTCAGAGGTTATAAGGGGCCACCTTTCGCAGAAAAACTTCAGCCTCCCCCCGACTGGCAGGTCGTCTGGTACGGACACTTTGACAGCAGCTATGCTCTGCTGGAGCCATCAAAAGCTCATCCCTTGATTTCACTGGGGAGCAGCAGGAGCCTTAGGCGCACCCTGTTCATGAGTGCACTGGGGTTGAGCCTGAGTACGCCATGGGGCATCCACAAACCATTGCTGAACTGACAGTTCCAAATCAGAAACATGCAGACATGAGAGTCTGTGCATTGTTATACTCTGGGCAGAGATCTTGGATGCCATGTCAAAGGTGTCATAGGCGCCCCTGGCCAAGAACTTATGACACACCTTCTGCTGCTTAGCCAACTGGAATACCGACTGATTCCCACAAGTACACACTCGTGAAGAGCTGGTAGAATTGTATATATAACACAAGCATTGAGGCCTGAAACATCTTCCTCCCAAAAGAATCCAAGGTCCTAACTTCTCTAGAACTGATGGAATCCGCCCTTAAAAGGGCGGATTCCATCACCATCGGATCTTATACATTGTGTCGATCTTCTTGGGCAGGACAGAGACCGACAGAGGGGACTCCCAATTCCTATCGAGGTTGAGTACCTCGTGGAGAGGGACAGTCACATTCTCCCTAGGAGGAGACTCATAGTCCAGGACCTTGAGCATCTTAGCCTTGGGCTCCTCCTACACCTCCAAATGAAATGGAATAGCCTCAGCCATTTCCTTTACAAAAGAGGGGAATGAAAGCCTCTCCGGGGGAGACTTTCTTCTTTCAAGTGGAGGGGAGGATTCAGAGGGGATACCAGAGGACTCATCCTCCAAAAAGTACCTTGAATCCTCCTCTGACTCCAATGAGTGTTCATCATCGGTGTCAACAGCAACCCCTCATGAGTAGGCTGAGACTGAGTCATGTCCTCGAGAGAGGCGTCGAGGAGTTGGCTCCTGCCTCAACTTCAGCAAAGCTTCCTCCGACGACATCGAGGGGTACCGGCTTGGGAGACAGTTGACACCGGGGCCACATGTGACACTGGCATTGGGGACCACATAGCAGGCTGAGGGCCAAGCAGGGGCGCAACGGATGGCAGGGTAGGTGTAAGCACCCCTGATGCTTTTGCATACCACTGCTAAAGGCCATCCCAGCAGCTCAGGAAGCAAGGCCCGGATACACTCCTCGAGGGCCAACACCGGGAATGACTAGGGTGCTAGCTCCGAGACAGGCTGTAGAACTGGTTGGGCCGAGACAGGAGTCAAGTCCTGGCTGCTATAGGAGACCAATGCATCGGCACCTCCTGGATGGAGGGGGAAGTGGTCTGCTTCTCGGGTGCCAAATCCCTCAATGTCCCAGAGCTCCCAGAACTATGTGTCGAGGACGACCAATGCTGATGCTTTTTGGTCTTTGCCCGGAGCTCAGGATCAAGACTCCTTGATGCCGACGACATGGAATCCTCACGTCACCTCGGGGTCAGGTCTGACACTGGCCGTTCCCGAGGACCATGCCAAGCTGTCAGCATCGAGACAAGTGGAGACCCACTCGAAACACTACTGCTCTCAGTGTCTACGGATCTCGAAACATGCATACCAACACTCCCGATGCAGTCTTCGACATCAATGCTGATGCCGCTGACCTTGATGCTGATCTCGGACCTAGGTCCAAAAATCTTATCGCTTTGAGCCTCTCTGGACAGTTGAGTCCTCTTCTTCATCCAAAGAGAAAGGACATAGTTAGCAGGGCTATGGTCAGGCCCTAAGAACTGAAGACACCAAGAATGGGTGTCTGTGCCAGAGATTGTCCGATTGCACCGGGTACAGTGCTTAAAGCCACTGGGAACTTTAGTGTACATGGATGTAAAAACCTCTGCAGTCAAATCAAAAGACACAATGGTGTCTGAAAAAAGGAGCAAGACACCAGAAAAAAAGTGAAGGGAAAGACCTGGCCAAAATCTAGGCCTAAACGCGACCTAAGACATGAAAATGAAAGGAAACTTAAAACTTGGGGAAAATAACTAAAACAACTACGGGTGAAAAAGAGTCTGAAGACCGAAACAGAGGCACAGCGAAAATTCACCAAAAAGGCATCAAAAATTAAAACCCAAAAAGTCAAAAAGTCCAGACTGGACTTGAAGAGAGATCACATAAATGCAACCGCTCCTCACTGCGGTAGAAAAATAACTGCAATAACTGCAGCCTCGTGGTAGGTGGGAAGGCACTCGCGCATGCATGGTGGAGCGTGTTTCGTGCTCCACAAAGCTCTGTTAAGATTGTTATAAGCTCCGGACCGGGCAACGTGGTGCCACGTTACTCAACTGTGAGAATCAATAGCCTGTTTCTCCTCAGAAAATTAGAATTACTGTATACGGAGGAAGAATGTCGATGAGGAGGGAAGCATAGTTGTACAAACATTTAGTTAATTTAAAAAGAATACCCAAGATAGAAGAAATAAATATCATGGAAAGTTATTTTATAACAGGTTGCCTAGGTTGGGAGGACAAGTAGGTTATTTTAAGCCTATTTTTAAATGACACACAGGCACCTATGTGCTCCTACCCCATTCCAATGGACTACCAGGAATTATTTCAGATAGGCCCAAAATGGGGGGGGGGGGCAGGATTAGAAAGGTGCTTGTCTTGGGGGGGGGGGGGGGGAGGGAAGTTGCTGTTTATTCAGCTCTGGCCCCTTTAAGAAAGGCATTAGAGGCCTGATGCTCCTCAGGAGCAGCATAACACAGTTTGTGAAGTTGATCGACATTATTCATTTTGTGTGGGAGTTGCTAACTTACACTACTGAATTACAGTAGGTTAGTGTCTGCTGTGGTAAGTTAAGCAGTGGTAAAATGCCATATTTTACCACAGCTTCTCACCTAAGTCATCTTTACAAACTTTAGCTCCTCTACATTTTCTACTGTTCCATCCCCTGCCACTACTTACATCACACAGTGCATGGTCTCCGTTCCTTTTATCTCGCTGCACCTCACGCCTGTACGTTAGCCCCGTCTTTGGCCGTTTTCAAATCCAGGCTAAAAGCCCACCTCTTTAACATTGCTTTTGACTCCTAACCACTACTCACTTGCCCTGTACCCTTTTATTCCCACCTCTCTTTCCAGCCACTGTTACTCATATGTTTTGGACTTGTAAGTGTATCAGTCTTTTTGGCACAATATAATAGACTTATTTGTATACTGTGCTGCACAGACGTATACCACTGATGGCTGATATCCAATTATTTTCTAATTTTGTGACTTTAGGACTGCGAAAAGGAGCTAACTCCTTAATGAAAAAGCTTGTGCTCTAGCTAGGAAATGTATTCTGAACTGGAAACAACCACTGCCTCCCTTCTTTGACTGAACGGAGAAATGAAATGTATCATTTATTGAAACTGGAAAGATAAGATGCAAAGAGAGGATCGCCTAGGGTTTGGAAAATGTTCCAGCAAATCTGGTTTCCCATTTGGGAGGGTCTTTCTCCTAAAGCCCATAGTTAATTGTTGAATTTGTAATATGGTATCTTGCTGTTTTCATATACAGAGCTTCCAGAAGGGGTGAGTGGATGGAAGGGATAGATTGTGGGGTGAGGAGAGGTGAGGGATTGGGGAAGGCTGCACTGGTATTTAAACTGTTTGTTTTCTTGGGGTCGCCATGAAGAGATGACGTGTGACTCCAATTGCTTTTCTATTGATTGTGATGTAGAGAATGTGGGTCTGAAAGTTAATGTTGATAGGGTCTGGGGTGGGAGGTGAAACAAGAAAAGGAATATAGAAACTATCCAGTGTCTAATATAATGTTGAGGTCACTACAGGTTTGTTTGATGGACATGCCAATGTTCTGTAATTTTCGGTTATTATTGTAACTGTGCTGGTTGTTTCTAAATAAAAATTTATATTAAAAAAAAATCATATTCCCTGCATATACTGTTTGACACTTTACATGTGTTGGCACAATGGCTGTTTGATGTGTTAATAAGTATTATCATAGCAGTAGTAAGATTTACTTACATTCAACATGGTGATTATCTAAATTCTGTTGAGTCAATATTCAAATGACTGAGGGTGGTCTGGGCCCCCGGGCACTGAGCGTGGTCTGGGCCCCCGGCCGCTGTTCGACACCCCGTCATCCCTGCCCCAGTCCTACCTGAGGATTCCTGGTAGTCTGGTGGCTTCTGTGGGGGGAGGGGGGCATGTTCTTTCCTGCCCGTGCGCTGCCGCTATTCCCTCACCTGCCAGCGCTTCCGTGTTTTCAAAATGGCGACCGAGTCTTCCCGTAGTAGTCTCACTGTCTAGGGAGTCTCTGCCATCAATTTAAAAATACGGTGGTGCCAGGCGGGGGGGGGGGGGGGGGGGGGGGGGTGGGGGGGGTGGGGGTGTGGTAATAGCGGCAGCCCAGCGGGCTGGGCAGGAAAAAACATGTTCTCCCCGCTGAGGCCACTAGATCACCAGTGGTGTGCCGGGCATCTGGTCAGAGCCTCTGGGCCCCCAGGCACTGTCTGGCTGCCTGAATGGTCAGTCCGCCCCTAACGGCTAGTATTTTTTTTCAACACTGTGTAGCTGCGGTGTGTATATTCCATATATTCAGTGCCGCTATCCAGATAGTGAGTGGCACTGAATATACAGGGGCAGCTTTGATTGTTGTTGGCTCTATGAATAGCTATGTTGTTAGGACAGTCTTCTTGTTGTCCTAAATTAATCTACATAGCTATATGGATAACAGCTGGATACCATCAACTATGGTACAGTTGGACAAAATGCTCATTCTCTGTCCTTGAACTATCCAATTAGAGCTGGGGCAGGCTCTACGAATTTTCAACAGCATTATGCAGATAGTGCCACTGAAAATTGGTGGATAGGGCTCTTACTTGTAAAGCGGCTGCCTCCATATGGATAAGTGCTTTTGAATATTGACCCACATATTAATAGTAAGATGCTGAGTACTAAATGTCTAGCTTAGATTTAAATCCAAGCATAGATCTCACATCCAATTTTTTCAGTAGCTTATCATTAACATTTCTTGAAGACCCTCAGAAAAGTCATGATTACAGTCAAAGGGATGAATGAGTCTTAAGGGATGCAGTTCTAGCTGTTTAATTTACATCAGGGCTCAGGCAAGATAACAACGATCAGTATTCAGTGCAACTGGGGCTGGAGAAATGAAACTGGGACAGAAGCAGAATTCCTTTCCAATTGTATAATTAGAATTGCAATAACTGCATCCCTTCATTGCTCTTTAGGGAGGGTAATTTTTAAGTACCTATGGAATCTGAACCTCTCCTGTAGTCTTAAAAGTAACCCCATAGGTGAGGTATGGCTTGTACATATATTTTTCAGTTAACAAAAAAAAAGACATTTGCGAATACATTACCAATGTTAGCTCTCCTCTTGATCTCCTTTCTTCTGTTGGCAAACCAATTATACACTTTCAGAGAGGTAACACGCTCCAGGTCAGATAGCTTTTTGCCTGTAAAAACATTCAGCAGAAATAAATAAATCATGGCTGTCTCCTGTTTTATGTTCTTATTTTACTTTAAAAAATTAATTATTTACAGAGTTTATTCATGTGATTAATTTCTTCCAAAGGTATTCTGAAAAAAATATAATTTAAGTTTCAAGTTTATTCAATTTTTGATATTCTGCCTATTAGGTGCCTTTCTGAGCAGTTTACAGGTACATTACATAAACCCAAATAAGAAAGAAAGTACGAACAGAAACTACAATTCATAAAGGGGTCCTTTCATAGAGTCCTGGTAAAAAGTGGCCCGCAGTAGTGCTGGCGCGTGGGATTGCTACTTGCTGAGGCCACTTTTTACCGTGGCTGTAAAAAGCCTTTTATTCAGTTGCTGTCCTTAATGGCCAGGTGCTAATTTCACAATTAGCTTGCGGTCACTACTGCCTCAGCCCCTTATTTATTTAGTGGTAAGGGGTCATGCGGTAATCCAGCAGCGAATGGTGATGGCCATACACTGCCTGACTACTGCCAGGCATGCCTACTCCCCGCCCCCCTCCTCCCCTCTGCACTGGAAAATAATTTTTGTTTTCTAGCATGGAAAATGGCACGTGGCAGGAGAAGAAATACTGCAGGGGACCTGGGTGCGCCAGGCAGTAGTGCTGTTTTGCCGCACACTACCCACGCGGTAGCCCTACTGCCCTTTAGTAAAAGGGCCTCAGAGAGAGTAAAGTATGTAAGAAAAAGGTCTATGGGACAAAATCAGCTGCCAAATCCTCCAGAAGGGGCATAAGGGATAACTAACCATGAAAAGTACAAAGGGACTTACAAAAAAAAAAAAAGTGATCTACAAAACTGTCCCCTCTGCAGACTTCACTTATCTCGGAACCAAATGTTGGAATTCCTTACCACCCAAAATAAGAAATATACAAGAATACAGTAGATTCCGCAAAATCCTCAAATCATTCCTATTCAAACAAACCCTCACAGAGAACAACCATATCTGAAACAACTAATTCTTACCTGAATTAGTTATTACTCTATTTATCATTAACTTTCTCTTTGTTTCATGTACAATTTCTCATTCATAATAGATTTTCTAAATGTTAACATCCATAGTTATCCCAGTATGTTTATGATACTGTATTGTAAAATTGGATTCTTACAACAAATTACTTTCTTATTCATTATTCTTTGTTAAGTATCCTATACTGTTTATTCTAAGCCACATTGAACTCAAATTTGTGTATTGAAATTTTGAACGTGATTTTGTACGATATAGGTAACCAATGTTCTTTGCAACGTAGGAGGGTCACATGGTCAAATTTCCTTGAGCCTCTTATGAGCTTTACAGCCATATTTTGAACTATTTGCAATTTTCTAATATCTATAGACTGTTGTCCATTCAACAGAGCTTTTCAATAGCTGAGGTGACTAATAACAAGGGAATGGACACGAACTTGAAAAGCATTTTAGTAAACAGGTTTCTTACAGAATAAATCATCTTGAATTTAAAGAAGCAATGCTGAACCAGGTTAGAAATTTGTGGCTGAAAGTTCAGTCCAACAAGACTCCTAGAACATTTATAGAGGACCCAAAATGAATTCTGAAGCGTGTCATTTAGAATGGGAGCAAAAATAGTGGAAGGGCCTGTTCGAGAGAGCAGAACGCTTTGGGATTTTTCTGGATTCAGCTTATTGATAAAGTCAATCTGCTATTCTATCCAGCTTGCTGTTTAAGGCAATGATATCCTGTGGACACCTGCAATATTCAAAGTACCAAGTAACTATATATATATATCATCAGCATATGCACAGGGGATTAGATTAAGGGACTGAATAAGACCTAGTAAGAGTAAAATATTAAAAAGAGCGGAAGCCAATATAGAGGCAGAGGGTTCTGACTGTGTATTCTGCCAGAGAACAGTATTTGTGCGTCCTAATAGGTAAGATTGAAAGTAGCTCCCTACATCCACTCATTCAACTTTCCATAAACCAGTCAAGTTGAATTATATTTAAAATGATAGAAGAATGGCAGACAAAGGTATTCCTGCAGTTTCTTCTAAAAATGTCACATTTCATAGAGATTTCATGAACACTCAAAACACACACTTCCTAAACAAAAAGAGATTACTTGTTAACCCTTCTGCATGGCTAGTTACAGCTACCTAACAGGCAGGCACACCAGTAATTCTTTATTACACTCATAAGAAATTACAAGGATTATATTCACATTAGTAAGGCTACTTTCGGGGACTTTATTAAACTGACATCTCCTCCAATTGGCTGCAGGTTCAGAACATAAAACCTTTCCCACAACAATAATCATAGATTCGACTGTTGCCCAACTGGATTTCAATAGCTGAAAATTGTTGTAATTTGGACTCTATAATATACTTTAAGTGTTTCAGTTTTGCAAAGCATAGTCCACAGCATAGTTTTGACTGTGGCTGGATTCATGACAGGAAAACTGTTAAGACTGATGTGCAAGTCCAAAGGCCACCCGCCTGGCCCCCCCTCCATTTGAATGAGCATCTATAGCCAGGGCCAAATTAACACTATATACATTTGTGGGGGCCCCTTCCATGCCTCCTCCCCAATTTACTTCATTTCTCTCCCTCCACCCCCTCCTCCCCAAACATTTCAACTCTCTAAAAGTAGCAGGGAAAAGTGTTGAGGTAATAATAGTTTGTGAGTGAGTCTAAGGCAGTGGTTCCCAAACCTGGTCCTGGAGGCACCCCAGCCAGTCAGGTTACCAAGATACCCACATAAGAGCATAAGAATAGCCATACTGGGTTAGACCAATGGTCCATCTAGCCCAGTACGTGGCAGAAACCTAATTAGTACCAACATTCCATGCTACCAATCCAGGGGCAAGCAGTGGCTTCCCCCATGTTCATCTCAATACCATACTATGTGTTCAATTCTATAGACTTTTTCTCCAGGAACTTGTCCAAACCTTTCTTAAACCCAGATATACTAAACACAGTGACCACATCCTACGGCATTGAGTTCCACAGCTTAACTATTCTTTAAGTGAAAAATATATTTTCTCCTATTTGAGTTAAAAGTATTTCCATGTAATTTCATTGAATGTCCCTTGGTCTTTGTACTTTCTGAAAGAGTGAAAAATCGATTCACTTTTATCCGTTCTACCAGTGGCGGCCCTACCATTAGGCCATCTGAGGCGAGGTCTTCAGGCAGCATGCTCCAGGAGCAGCACTCTTTCCTCCTCAACCCTTTACCTTATTAGTTTTTTTCCCAAAAGGTGGCAGTGGCAGCGATTCTCTTAGGCTGCCCTGCCGCTGGCCTCTTCTCCCATTGTGGCCCGCCTCTTGACGTAACTTCCTGTTTCCTCAGAGGCAGGACCCAGTAGCAAAGAGGCCAGTGCTGGCGGCAGGGCAGCCTATGGGGATCACTGCCACTGCAACCTTTTAGAAAAAAAATAAAGTAAACACGGGGAAGGAGGGAGATGCTAGACTAGGCACGGACAACAGATTGCCTTGGGCTGCCTCTGCATTCTCACCACTTGAGATTTTATAGACCTCAATCATAACCCTCTCAGCCATCTCTTTTCCAAGCTGAACAGCCCCTAAACTCTTTAGCCTTTCCTCATACAGGAGGAGTTCTATCCCCTTTATCATTTTGGTCGCTCTTTTCTAATTCCATTATATCTTTTTTGAGATATAGCAACCAGAATTGAATGTAACATTCAAGGTGAGGTCGAACACGGAGAGATACAGAGGCATTATAATATTCTTGGTCTTTTTCTGCATCTCTTTACTAATAATTCCTAGCATTCTGCACACTGGGCAGAAGATTTCAGCATATTGTCTACAATGACACCTAGATTTTCTTCTTGAGTGCTGACACCTAAGGTGGACCCTAGCATCAGGTAACTATGATTTGGATTATTCTTTCCAATGAGAATCACCTTGCATTTGTCCACAATAAATTTAATCTGCCATTTGGTTGCTCAGGCTTCCAGGTCTTCCTGCAATTTTTCACAATCTGCATGCGTTTTGACAACTTTGAATAGTTTTCTGTCATTTGCAAATTTAATCACCTCATTCGTCGTTCCGATTTCCAGATGATTTATAAATATGTTAAATAGCACTAGTCCCAGTACTGATCCCTGCGGCACTCCACTATTCACCCTCTTCCATTGAGAAAAATGGCCATTTAATCCTACCCTCTAGTTTCTGTCCATTAATCAATTCCTAATCCACAGAAAGACATTGAGGGGCATAATCGAATGGGGTGCCCAAGTTTTCCTGAGGGCGTCCCCCACAGGACGGCCCCGTGAAGGGGTGGGAAAACCGCTATTATTGAAACAAGATGGGCGCCCATCTTCCATTTCGATAATACGGTCAGGGATGCCCAAATCTCAACATTTAGGTCGACCTTAGAGATGGTCATCCCCGGTTTTCGGCAATAATGGAAACCGAGGACGCCCATCTCAAAAACGACCAAATCCAAGGCATTTGGTCGTGGGAGGAGCCAGCATTTGTAGGTCACTGGTCTCCCTCACATGCCAGGACATCAAACGGGCACCCTAGGAGCCACTGCAGTGGACTTCACAAATTGCTCCCAGGTGCATAGCTCCCTTACCTTCGGTGCTGAGCCACCCAACCCCCCCCCCCCAAAACCCACTCCCCACAACTGTACACCACTACCATATCCCTAAGGGGTGAAGGGGGGCACCTACATGTGGGTACAGTGGGTTTCGGGTGGGTTTTGAAGGGCTCACATTTACCACCACAAGTGTAACAGGTAGGGGGGATGGGCCTGGGTCCGCCTGCCTGAAGTGCACTGCACCCACTAAAACTGCTCCAGGGACCTGCATATTGCTGTCATGGAGCTGGGTATGACATTTGAGGCTGGCATAGAGGCTGGCAAAAAATTTAAAAAAATTTTTTTTTAGGGTGGGAGGGGGTTGGTGACCACTGGGGGAGTAAGGGGACATCATCTCTGATTCCCTCTGGTGGTCATCTGGTCAGTTTGGCCACCTTTTTTAGGCTTGTTCATGAAAAAAATGGTCCACGTAAAGTCGACCAAATGCTCGTCAGGGATGTCCCTCTTTTTTCCATTATCGGCCGAGGATGCCCATCTCTTAAGTACGCCCCAGTCCCGCCTTCGCTAAGCCTCCGACACGCCCCTGGGAACTTTGGTTGTTCCCGTAATGGACTGCAGTTGAGGGCGCCCAAAATCGGCTTTCGATTATGCCAATTTGGGTGACCCTGAGAGAAGGACTCCTATCTCCCGATTTGTGTCGGAAGATGGGCGCCCTTCTCTTTCGAAAATGCCCCTGATTATCTCCCACCCTATGACTTTTTAATTTTCTCAGGATTCTCTCATAAAGAACTTTGTCAAAAGCTTTCTAGAAATCTAGATATACTACATCTACTGGCTCACCATTATCCAGATGTTTATTCACACCTTCAAAGAAATGAAGCAGATTGGTGAAGCAAGACTTCACTCAAGCTGACTCTGTCCCATTAAACCATGTTTGTCTACGTGTTCTGTAGTTTTATTCTGTATAATAGTTTTCACTATCTTGCCTGGCACTGAAGTCAGGCTTACCAGTCTGAAATGTCCCGGATCATCCCTAGAACCCTTAAAAAAAAATCGGTGTTACATTGGCCACCCTCCAATCTTCAGGTACTATAGACAATTTTAATGACAGGTTTGATCACTATCAACAGATCAGCAATTTCATGTTTGAGTTCTTTCAGTATTCTAGTGTGTATACCAGGTGATTTATCACTCTTTAACTTGTCAATTTGGCTCCGTATCCACCTTATAATCGAAAGAGAAAAACGCCCATATTCCGACCTAAATCGGGAGATGGACGTCTTTCTCTTGCGGGCGCCCAAATCGGTATAATCGAAAGCCGATTTTGGGCGTCTTCAACTGCACTCCGTCGCAGGAATGAATAAAGTTGACAGGGGTGTGTTGGTGGCGTGGCGAAGGCGGAACTGGGGCGTGGTTATTGGCCGAGGAGCGATGGGCGTCTTTAGCTGATAATCGAAAAAAAAGGCGTTTTTACCGCGATTTTGGGTTACTTTTTTGGACCCTTTTTTTTCACGAACAAGTCCCAAAAAGTGCCCCAACTGACCAGATGACCACTGGAGGGAATCGGGGATCACCTGCCCTGACTCCCCAAGTGGTCACTAACCCCCTCCCACCAAAAAAAACCTACTTTACAAACTTTTTTTGCCAGCCTGTATGCCAGCCTCAAATTCCGTACCCACCTCCATGACAGCAGAATGTGTTCTATTCTCTGACAGCCTTTCCCTGGTTCTGATGTGGGTTTCAGGTGAATGTGACACCTTTTCTGTTAAGGGCACTGCAGAATCACATCAGCAATGCATTGTGGTGGGTGTAGGGCTCCGTGATTCCACTAGCTTATGTTCAATGCTCACCATGTTGGTAGTTGGTAGACTCTACTCCCATGGTGCTTTTCCCTCTGATTACTGGGTCAGAGTGTGCCCTGTTTTGGTTCCGGTAGTCCATGAGGTAGTGGCCATTTTTGTAAGCCAGTTTTAGATCCTGTTCATGTGTTAGCCACATTATAGCACTTAGTTCTTACCTTGAATGTTGCTGAAAGAGGGCATTGTACACCATTCTGCCAGCTCTGACCTACTGCTAATCTCAGTACCAGTGAGACTCGTTGCCAGTGGGGCACAACCTCTGATCTGCAGTTAACTGTGAGTAAATGTGCTTATTCAAATAAAGGATGTTTTCAGCTAGATTAGTCTTCAGGTGTCAACTGGTGTGCCAAGGTTATACAGCAGCAACAAGCCCTGTCCCTGGAGCACTTTTAGTGGGTACTGCAGTGCACTTCAGGCAGGCAGACCCAGGCCCATCCCCCCCCCACCTGTAACACTTGTGGTGGTAAATGGGAGGCCTCTGAAACCCACTGTACCCACATGTAGTTGCCCCCTTCACCCCTAAGAGCTATGGCAGTGTTGTACATTTGTCCCTCCCACGACCAAAAGGCTTGGATTAGGACGTTTCTGAGTTGGACGTTTTTATTTTCCATTATCGCAAAAAAAAAAACCCCCGCCCAGCTCAGAAAGAACCAAATCCATGGCATTTGGTTCGTCCAAACCGCATTTTCAAAACAAAAGATGGACGCCCATTTTTTTCGAAAAAACGGTCTGTCCCGCTTTTTCATGTACCCATTTGCGGACATAGACACCCATGGAGATGGGCGTTCGTGTTCGATTATGCCCCTCCACGTCTTCCAGGCTCATTGAGATTTCTTTCAGTTCCTCTGCATCATCACCCTTGAAAACCATTTCCGGTACAGGTAGATCATCATCTACATCATCTTCCATAAAAACCAAAGCAAAGAATTCACTCAATCTCTCCACTATGTCCTTGTCCTCCTCGAGTGCCCCTTTTGCTCCTTCATGACCTAATGGTCCCACGGATTCCCTCACAGGATTTCTGCTTCTGATGTACCTGAAAAAGGTGTTACTTACTATGAGTTTTTGTCTCTGTGGTAAGTTTTTCTTCATATTTTCTTTTAGCATTCTTTATCAATGCTTTGCATCTAGCTCTTTTGGCTCTAATAGCCTCTTTCACTTCACCTTTTAACCAGGCTGGCTGTCGTTTGCTCTTCTATCCACCTTTGTTAATATGTGAAATACATCTGGTTTGGGCTTCCACGATGGTATTTTTAAACAACACCCTTTCAAAAATTAAATGCTCCTACAGTAGGTTTTCTTAATGACTTTACTCCAGATATCAGTTTAAATTTGATCATCTTATGATTGATGTTTCCCAAGGACTAGATCTAAAATATTTTATCTTCCTAGCATTCCCTGATCTAATATTTATCTAGTCAATAAATTACCCATTATTATAATGTTGCCCAATTTGCCAGCTTTCCTAATTTTTGTAAACAGTTCTTCATCTGTTTGTTCATTCTGTCCTGGCGGACAGTAATACAACCCTACTAGTATGCTCTTTTCCTTCACATATGGAATTCATATCCACAAGAATTCCATGCAGCTATCTGTTTCATGCAGAATATTTATTTTGACTCAATTCCCTCGTTAACATATAGCGCAACCCCCCTCCAATTAGATCCACTCTGTCATTGCAGTATAATTTGTACCCCGATAGCACAGTGTCCCATTGATTGTCCGCCTTCTACCTGGTCTCTGAGATGCCTATTATAGTGCTATATAATCCAACTCTTCCATCTTATTTTTTAGGCTTCTAGCATTTGTATATAGACATTTTAAATTGTGTTTTTCCTTGCATCTACAAGCTGCTTTGAAGTTGACAAGGATAATTTGTATCCTTTACTCTGTTCTCCCATTAAACACTCCTGAGTTTCTTTCACCATTACTGAAACCTGCATGCAAATCTATCTCATGAATATTTGTGTCGGGTCCATTTCATTAAAGATTGTACTTTTGTTCCAGCCTTGGAGGCCCTTTTGTTCTTTTTTGGTTCTTATGGGGAATAGACAAGCACATGTTCTGAATGGAATGGCTTAACGGTTAGAGCAGATAGTTTCTCAAGTTACGCAGTTTCAACAGGGAGATTTAAAACCATTCTTAGATTTCTGACAAACCCTATCCTTGTGGTTTATGGGGCCTGAAGTACTGATCTCAGTGGGTACAATCGGGGACCACAAATTGCACCCTGAATTGGGATGTATGTTCAAAATCAAGACTGGTTAAAGTGTCTCCCTCATGGAACTGGGTAATAAGAGCAGGAACTGTCTCTTCATGTTCAGGTGTACAGCGCTGCACACGTCTAGTAGCGTTATAGAAATGATGAGTAGTAGTGATGAGTAGTAACATGGAAGCTTTACAGCAGTGAAGTAAGGGTAGCTGAGTAAGTCATTTTCTCCTTCTACTGCATCTGAGATTTATGAACAGTGTGTCCAAGATATAAATTTCCAAACTTTTACATGTGAAAAAGCTTCACAAACAGAAGAAGCAAACAAAAATAATGTTTAGCTTTCAAAAATAAATTTATGCAACTTTCAATAATACACATCCAAACACAAAAGTTGTAAGGCAACAATGGGAAAAAAAAGAAGAAAACAATGAGACGACGTTCACCTATAGCAGGTGTTTTCTGGGGACAGCAGGACATATACTACTACTACTATTTAACATTTCTAGAGCGCTACAAAGTGTACGCAGCGCTGTACAAACACAGAAGAAAGACAGTCCCTGCTCAAAGAGCTTACAATCTAATAGACAAAAAGTAAAGCATTTAAATTTAAAAAAATTTAAGCAGTCAAGCACAAGAGAACAGTCAAAGAAGGACTGAAGATGTTGAAGGGTGGTCAGTGTGATTAGGTGTAACTCTGGTTGGAGTAGTGGGAGAAGGTGATAGAAGAATAGAAATGGGTGAGGTAAAAGTAATGAGTGGGTTGATATTACCACAGATGGGTGCCATCACCAAAGGAATCCTAGTGAAGACACTACCCAGTGTCCTATACTTCTAGAAGCTTTTGATAGCCCCAATTGCACATGCAAATGTGCCTTCCCACCTTCCTTTTTCACGTGAGACCAGCAGTTGATTTTGAAAAACTTAGAGAATACAGCTCCTAGAGGAGGTTGGAGAGTATGTGGTAATATATGTACTGCTCCCCTCGGAGAACACCTGCTACAGATAGTAACTTCGCTTTCTCTGAGAACAAGACAAGCAGGACATGGATATTGCCACATGTGGGAATTCCTAACTACCAGGCTCACCAAAAACAGCAAATGTCGGTCAACGGGGACTTGCAATGGGCAAGGCCAGTCCGAAAACAATTAACCAAACTTATGGAACAGGTGGATGTGAAGCGTCTGTTCACGCTTTCCAAAAATACTAGGACTAGGGGGCATGCGATGAAACTACACTGTAGTAAATTTAAAACAAACGCGTAATTAAACTCTGGAATTCGTTGCCGGAGAACGTGGTGAAGGCGGTTAGCTTTGCAGAGTTTAAAAGGGGGTTAGATGGTTTCCTAAAGGACAAGTCCATAAAGCGCTACTAAATGGACTTGGGGAAAATCCACAATTCTGGGAATAACATGTATAGAATGTTTGTACGTTTGGGAAGCTTGCCAGGTGCCCTTGGCCTGGATTGGCCGCTGTCGTGGACAGGATGATGGGCTTGATGGACCCTTGGTCTTTTCCCAGTGTGGCATTACTTATGTACTTATGTACAAATAAAGGTGCTACCTGGAACAGAAGAAAATAGACCAAGGAGGGTTGTGCTGGATTATAGACTCCAAACAAATTCTGCAGGACTGTCTGACCAAACCAGCTATCATGCCGTGAATCCTGTTCAAGGCAGTAATGAGATGTGAATGTGTAGACTCAAGTTCACGTCACAGCTTTGCAAATCTCCTCAAGCGGTCTACCAACACAGCCATGGCTCTCATATTGTGAGCTGCAACATTACACTCTAAAGTCAGCTTTTATCAATTAGGTGAGGACGGCATTGACACTGTTGGAGGTTTGATTAGGGGCTTTGTCAAAAGCAAACTTTTCATAAAGGGGCCCATTTACTAAGCCATAGTAGGCCTAATGCTGGCCTACTGCATGCTAAAAAAGCACTACCGCAGGACGAGCTAAGGTGTCCGCAGTAGTATTCTGCTTAGCTCACGTTAATCCCACGCTAGAAAATATTTTTTATTTTCCAACACTGGAGGCATATCTGGGGGCAAAGAGTAGGCGTGCCTACGCTGTTCACAAGCCACTATCACATGTTGCTCATTTTGGCATTTTCATTCTTACCTCTTTTATTATTCTGAAATTAGATAAAACGTATCCGCATGTTTTTTTTTTATAGATATTTTTTGAATGAGGATAATTTGGTGCATTAGCTGATCTTTGAAAGCCTTTACAGTATTCCAAATGGCTTGAAGCTCCAGGAGGTTGATGTATAGCCGAAACTCCTGAGCAAACCAGGGGCCTTGAGTATGGAACCATCTATATAAGCCCAACAGCCCAGGCTGAAAGCATCCATTGTCAGCATCTTGTGAAGAAAAGGATTTTGGAATGGAAGTCCCAGGATCAAATTGGGCCAAACTGTCTACCACTGGAGTGATTCCATTAACTCCATAGTGACAGACATGATGACTGCCAGGATCCCAGTTGAGGCGTTCCACAGGTGTGCCAAGCACAGTACAGGCCATGTGGCCCAGCAGTTTCAACATCTGCAAGCTGACACCTGCCAGCTCTGGCGGACCTGCCAAGAAATGTTTAACAGAGCATTGGCCATGAGTGCCAGAAGGAAGGCTCAGGACTGAGCCATGTCTAGCAGGGCTACAATGAACTCCAATTGATGAACAGGAAGTAGATGGGACTCTGGGTAATTTGTAATAAATCCTAGTAACTCCAGCACCTGAATTGTTCTCTGCATTGATTCCTGAGCACCCTCCTTTGATGTGCTCTTCACCATTCAACTGTCTAGGTAGGGAAACACATGCACTCCCAGTCTGTGTAGTGACACAATGACTATGGAAAAGCACTTTGTAAAGACTCCAAGAGTGGATTCCTTGGGGTAGTAGAAGTCAGGGTAGAGGGTGGTGGTGGTGGTGTTATTATAGTTTCATTCTTGTTATTATTGTTTTATATTTGTGATTTATAAACAACAGTTGCACAGTATATTGTTCCTTTTTATACTTTAATAAAGAGTTTTAAATATAAAATCATAAGTGTTCGAGGCTTCTGCAGATGAGGACAGAGTCCATAGGGATGGGACGGGAACGGAGATAGAACCTGTGGAGATGGGGTGCCGATGGAGACAGAACCCATGGGGATGGGGTGGGGACAAACTTTGTCCCCATGTCATTCTCTAATATCTGCATGTGGGTGTAAGCATCCTTCAAGTCCAGAGAGCATAGCTAATCGTTTTCTTGAATCATGAGAAGCAGGATGCCCAGGGAAACAATCCTGAACTTTACTTCAACCAGATATTTGTTAAGGGCCCTTAGGTATAGGATGGGAAGAAATTCCCCTGTTTGTTAGGGTACAAGGAAGTACTTGAAATAGAATCCCCTTCCCTTCTTCCCCTGGTGGTATAGGTTCGACCACATGAACCTGTAGAAGGGAGAAGAATTTCTCTGTCAACACATCCTGGTACCGAGTGCTGAACCTTGATGCTCTCAGTGGACAAATTGGAGGAAGTTCTTGCCAATAGAGGGCATAACCTTCCTCAGACTATTTCAAGATCACACCAGTCTGAAGTTATCAGGGACCACCTTGCCTGGAAAAAAATTCATTCTCTTTCCCATTGGTAGGTTGTCTGAGATGGTTACTTTTATGGTGGTTATGTTCTCCCGAAGCCAGTCAAAAGGTTGTCCTTTGCTTTGACTGGGGAGACTGCTGGGGCTTCTGGGTCTACTGTTGCTGAGGATGGGAACAGGAACCCTAAGGTTGTTGGGAAGGGTGAGCAGAAGGAGTGAACCTATGCCTTTGAGATTAGTATACTCCTGCCAGTATTCAGCATGACTGCAGAGCGTAGAATTTGCGCAGAATTCTCCAGTGGCGTAGGGAGGGAGGGGCTGAAAAAAGGTGGATGTTGTGGGCGGGTGGGTGGAGGGAGGGGATGGGAGGGAAGGTGGGCTGTTAAAAGATGGATGCTGGGAAAATATAGATGGTATCTGTGTACAGGGAGGAGGGCTGTAATATTGGTTAAATTATGACAAACTTGCAGAGGCGCCCTTTTATAAAGGAGCATAAGGGCCTACGCATGACCAGTGCATACCAAATCAGCATTACCGCCCAGCTACTGCATGCCCCGGGCGGTAATTCTGAATCTGGCACGCACCAAAAACGTGGTAGAAAATACTTTCTGTTTTCTACTGCAGGGTGCCTACCCGGCGGTAAATGGCAGTTGGCGCGTGCTACATGCTTACTGCATGGCTAGCGGGTGAGACCTTACCGCTAGGCCAATGGGTGGCAGTAAGGTCTCAGGCTGAAAATGGACATGCGCTGGTTTCAATTTTAACGCACGACCATTTTCCAGCCCCTTAAAAAAGGCTCTTTTTCCTAGACACAGTAAAAAAATGGCCCAGCACGTGCCCATAAGATGCACTCACACTATCGCAGGCACTTTTTACCATGGCTTAGTAAAAGGACCCCTTAATTTGCAAATTTTGTGCGCAGAATTTTGATTTTTTTTGTGTGCATAGAATTTAGATTTTTGGCGCAGAATTCCATCAGTAGTAGTAGTAGGACCTCCAAGTTACCACTCCAGAACCTTTGAGGTCACAGAAGGAGTGGGCTGAGACAGGGATTTGATGGTATCAGCATGAATCTTGATGAAGTCAGCGACCTCTTCCACCTTGTACCCAAAAGACTGTCACCTTGGCAAGGGACTTCCGCGAGTTTCTCCTGAACCACAGGTACTATGTCTGAAATATGCAGCCAGGCGAGGCTGTGCATGCCAATACCTAAGGTGGAGACTCTGGACGCCACATCAAAAGCATCATAGGTTGACAGGGGCTATGTGCTTCTTCTGCTTGGCTATTAGCTAGTGGAGTTCTGCAGCATGTTCTGCTCCACCACACTGCACACAATGTTTTTCAAGTGTAGGCTCATGTAGAGCTGTTAGGATTGTATGCAGGATATACCAGTGGCGTAGCCAGACCTGAAATTTTGAGGGGGGGCACTAGGCATATAGGTGTGAGTACTTCTTGATATACTCCTAAATAATGCCTTAGGAGTGTACTTAATGATGGATTTCTAAGTAAACAGTCTATCCTGCATCAACATAAACCATATACACACTTACATAAACTTGGAAGTTCACTGTCATTTTTAAATAAAGTCGCATTATCCTATAACTTAAACTTTGCCATTATAGTAGACTTGAGTCTGGTCAACATCTCAACATATCAAAGTATCCTGCACAATAATTACCACAATGGCACATATCCTTCAACTTTGCTTTATAACAAATATAAACACCTTATTCCCCAGAAACTCACCATACAAACAGAGTTCTGATTTTGGTATAATCTCTGTAAAAATATAAACCCTTTCCAATCCCAAGCATATTGTGACGTCCTGTAATACAAAACCTACAAAATCACTCAGGACCTATTGAGCTAATCTAGTTCACTATAAGACCACTAACTTACAGAATTAAAACAACGAGGACCCTATCTAGAAAAAAGTAACACAGTAAATATTGCAGTGGGACCTAGAACATCAATATGCCTATTGGGAAACTGAACAAGCTGAATTATTACAGATGCTTAAACAGAAACTTCATACAGAATTCCTGATCTTGGTCACAAATACTGAACTCAAATAGACCCTTGCCAAGTACAGAAAAAGTGACCATAAACTTAAAATATGAATATGTAGCCAGAAATTAAACTTAAACCCCAAGAAACAACAATGTGCAGGCAGTGCAACACTAGAGAAAAGAAAGAGAAAAAGCGCTCTGCACTCTGCAAAATATAAAGTACTGTAAATCTACTGTAAAATGACATTTTCCATTCACTGAAATAAAAATAAAATTCTTCTACTTTTGCTGTCTGGTCATTTTGGGGTTTTTTTCTGATCATGTTTGTCCCAGTCTCCAGTTTCTACTTTCCTCTGTCTTTTCTTAACTTTCTTTCCAAAGTCTCCAGTCCATCTACCACTTCTTCATTAGTGCGAGACTTGAAAAAGAAATACTGGAAATTGCTCTATTTCCTAGGCGTAGTAGAAATGGGCTTAATGCAGGGTAAATTCCCAAGTTAAAATGAGCTAAGCCCATTTGCTAGCGCACTTTGGTAAACATGCCTCTTAGTGTTAAAGTTCAAACATTAAGGCGAGGTTAGTTGTGTATTAATTCAATGGGACATGTTACAAAAAGAATATTTCAAGTGTTGGGTGGCAGTGGTATTTTGGAGTCAACTTTTTTCTGGATATTCTCCACATCTTGTGTCTACTGAAATTCTGAGTGGTTGACCAGCAAACAAGGTAAGTATTTACACTATTATTTTGAACTGGACAGAGATGAGATATATTTTGATATTCTCTTCCTTTGTTTTTAAGGTTTTCTTAGGTGCACAGTTACTAAAAGAACTCCTGTTCAAATTAGGGGCAAGAGCCTATAACTACACCATCATGAGTGTGCTTGATCTCATCTAACCTTGGAAGTTAAGCAGCATCAAGCCTGATTACCGCCTGAATGGAAGAAATTAGGAGTGAGATTAAACTATGTGACCTTTAGATTCTTCTTAAAGACCTGTATGCTCCTACAGTATTTATCCTGACAAGGTGCGGTTTGCATAATTCTTGGTTTGCATCAGCAGGTTCATAATAGGTCATCAGTCTCTAAAAGTTGTATTGCTTTAGTTGGTTTCTTAATTTAATTCTATGTATGAATTTTTATAATTTTTTGCAGTTGATTAGATCTATAATTGAATCTACTCATATGTATATACTCTTGTTATGCTGTAATCTACCTTGAACACTTGGCTGGTTAAGTGCATAAGAAGTCCTCAAATTAAATTATTCAGAGCTCTGAACATTTAGTAATATGAATGCACCTGTATTTCCTAAATATATAGTTAAACTAAGTTTTCTCTTCATTAATGTCATTTACAAATTCATGTTTTTTGTTTGGGTTCTGTCAGTGGAGTACCAGGGGCGGGGCAATAGGGGCGGACCTCCCCAAGTGCAGACAAAAGGGGGGTTTTCTGCTCTGCTGCTCCGTCGGCCCTGAAACTTTAAACTTGCTTCGCAGCTCATGCCTTCCTGCAACCTCAACCCCTGCAAGGCCGCCGCCGCTGTGTTTCCTGTCGACGGCTCCTTTCCATCTCTCGCCTTCCTATAACCTGAGCCTCCACCCCCACCAGGATGCCGCTGCTATTCTGCCAGAGAAACAGCAGCGGCGGTAGCAATTTGGCAAACAGTAAATATCTTGGATTGCGGGGTCTCTGCACTCAAGGAGGTCAGATCAAACTTCCTTGTCTGCAACTACCCGTGGCTGCCGACCCCACTCCTTTGAGGTCACTTCCAGTTCCAGAGCAGAGCCAGCAGCCACAGGTAATTAGACACAGCGATTTCAACATTTTTATATTATCCTGCCTTGACTTTTTTGAAAAACTGTTTTGCTACTGTTGGCTACTGCTAGTTTAGAAAAGGAGCAGCAGAATGGAGGGGGGTTATGAAATGTAAAAAGGAGAGAGGGGAGCCAGGAGCACTGGATGGAAGGGAGCGAGAGGGGGAAGATGCTGACGGAAGAGAGTGAAAGGGCAGATGCTGGATGGAGGGGACAGAGAGGAGGCAGACTGTGATGGAAGGGTGAGAAAGGGCAGATGCTGGATGGAACAGGCAGAAAGAGGGTGCAGACACTGATGGAAGGAAGAGAATGGGCAGATGCTGATGGAAGGGAGAGAAAAGGCAGACGCTGGAGAGAAAGGGCAGATGCTAGAGGGGGTAGACGCTGGATGGAAGGGGCAAGGAGAGAGGCAGAAGCAGGATAGAAAGGAGCAGAAGCAGGGTGGAAAGGGGCAGGCAGAGGGCAGAAGCTGGATGAAAAGGGACAGAGAGAAGGGGCAAAAGCTGGATGGAAAGGGGCAGATGCTGGATGGAAGGGAGAGAAAGGGCAGACACTGAATGGAAAGGGGCAGAGAGAGGGGGCAAACGCAGGATGGAAAGGGACAGAGAGAGGGGGTAGGCGGTGGATGGAAAGGAGAGAGTGAAGAGCAGATGAGGAAAGCAGAAACCAGAGACAACAAAGACAGATAAAAATGTATTTTTCTTTTTTTTGCTTTAGGATAAAGTATCACTGTAGTGGTGTTAATAAACATTTATAAAAAGAAAATAGAAATAAGGTAATCTTCTTATTAGACTAATTTTAATACATTTTGACTAACGTTTGGAGACCAAAACCTCCTTTCTCATGTCAGGACAGGATACCGTAACAGCAGTATACTGTAATGACCCAAGGAAAAAGGTTTTGGTCTCTGAAAGCTAAATGTATTAGTCCAATAAAATGGTATTATTTTCCATATTTGTTAATTTGTAAACTGGTGGTTGGTATTTGTTAGTTTTTTCAAATTTACATCTGCTACCTTTATATTTTGCACAGTACTAGGGGACATACATCATCACTATCACTGATGGGGGGGTGTTAAAAATGATAAGAACTGCTGATAAAAAATTCAGATAATGCATTATAAGTTTTGAGTTTGATTATACATTTTTTGTTTGATTAATAACAATTATATAGTTCAGGTTTTTAAATTTTTATTATATTTTTGATCCTGGATATTATTCACCCAATTCCATTGTGTAGTAAAAAAAAACTGTGGCAAAGTTGTCTTTATACCACTTACCTTTATTTTGAACGTTTCATTAGCTTCTGGTACCTTTCCTTCATTGTCGAAACAGAAACTAATTTTATCTGTCTATGGCTGGCATAAACACTGACATCTAAATGTGACAATTATAGTAATAGTTCATAGTTTTCTGCAAATTAACCTCCCCGTTTATTTATCCGTGCTAGTGGCTGCCATGCGCTAATGCCGACACAGCCCATTCACTTTGAATGGGCTATGTCGGCATTCCCGCATGGCTTAGTAAATAGGGGGGTAAATGTGTAAAATGTCAGCCCTGCCTATGCGCCATCTATGCCCCTCCCCTGTGAATGCCCCCTCTCCCCTGACAATTACACACAAAGCCATTTTACCATGTAATAACAGAATACCAGTTAGGTGCATTACTGCCATTTACATGCATAAGTGTTTATGTTTATTGGACATTTGATATAATGCTTTTTAGTTGGCAAAAGTAAAAACAGTTTACAAAACTAAAATAAGAGACAAGAATAGAAAGGATGACTTATGTGAGTAAATGGCAATACTCTATAAATTTAAGCATGCAAATGGCACTCAAATTTAGGTGACCTGTTATGCAATAAGGGGAAAAGTGTTTCCCTCGGAACTATCACTGGAATGCTTTTCATGTTTCACTACATATGTTTTGATTTTGTCATCTTTTGCTCATAACCAACCTGAAGAAGGTGGCAGTGGCTTTGAAAGCTTGTCAAAAATGTCAAATAAAAAATGGTATCACCTTATTTTCCTGTCATTTGTCTTGTTTTATTTCTACATATTACCTTTAAAATGGACTAATACAGCAACCACACTACCTTTACTGAAAATATGCTATGGAAAGTAAACACTTGTGTAATGGTTTAATATTCGAGTTACCTATATCCGTATGAAGAAGGAGCAAAATATTGTCAGTATAAAAGTGAAAAGAGATCCCTGAATGAGTGTTGCCAAAGGGGAGAGAAACAGACTGAATAATCCATTCACTGAATTTATCTCCCAATCCCATCTTGGCCATCACTTTAAAAAGAAAAGGCTAGCTCATTCTATTGAATGCTTTTCTAGCATCAATCAATAATATCATCATTGGGATCTTCTGACTTTTCTCTATCCATATATAATGTAATAATTTGCATGTTGTCTGATGCTTGGCTTCCTGAGATAAAGCTCATTTGATCACTATGAGTAATTCAACCATGTATTTTTGGTCTCAGAGCAATACAGTACTTTATCCAAAAGCTTCACATCTATATTCAAGAAGGAGGTTGTCCTATATGAGCTGCATAAAACTGTGTCCTTCCCCTCTTTAGGGATGATTACAATTGCCGTAAGTTTAATAGACTGTGGTAATCCTCCTGGTTCCCAAATACAGTTAAACAATCTGGTTAAGGGGTCTACCAAGTCTTGTGCATAGGTCTTATAAAACTTGGCTGTGAACTCATCAGGGCCCACCGCCCAGGACCTACCTGTAACATATTAATAGCTCTGATTACCTCTGCCTGAGAGACTGGAACATTCAAATCAGTTTGCTCTTGTTTAGTGAGAGATGCAGACTTAGCTCCTGCTATGTACTTATCCAATTTCGCACCCACTGTGCTCTCCTCGGGAGTACACAAGTCTTGGTAGACTTGGACAAATCCTTTTGTTATTTTCTCTTTCTCTGCATCCCTATTCATTGTCCCATACCTAGTGTACCTGAATGTAACTCACCTTGAGATACTACCGAAAAAGGTGGAGGATACAGTTTGCAATAACTTTTGTTTTAATTGAAATATGAAGGCTTACTTGCCTTGTTATCAGATTCAAAATATTGTTATTTAACTTTTTGAAGCTGGTACAATATATCCTCCATCATAACAGCCTTAAATCTACTCCTGCCTTGGTCTGGTTTTGTAAACAAAATTTTGTCTACTTGTGTCCTATGCTCCTGTTCTATTTCTTCCTTAATATCTTAGTTTAATTGAGAACGTACATTCTTTGATGAGAAAAAAAACACTACCTGATGACCCACTACAGCATGTGTAAGTTGGACCAAAAAAAAATGCTTAGCTATGGAATGAACAGAGGCTTTTTTATATATGGACTCATGGATGCTCAAGAACTGGCAGGAGCTGTGCTCTACAACAACAGATAAAAGGCTCTTGCTAATAAATTAATAAACTGTGCTAACCGTAATAACAGACTTTAGTTAAAGTATATAAGTGCTCTGGACATGTGACCATGCAGCAGTTGGTGTGTAGAGGGTGGTGCAGAGGTCATGAACTAGATTGAAAGCCCATCTCTTTAACACTGCTTTTGACTTGTAACCACTTGTATCCACTCGCCTCCACCTACCCTCCTTTCCTCTTTCCTCTACACATTAATTGATTTGTTTGCTTTATTTTTTGTCTACTAGATTGTAAGCTCTTTGAGCAGGGACTGTCTTTCTTCTATGTTTGTGCAGCGCTGCGTAAGCTTTGTAGCGCTATAGAAATGCTAAATAGTAGTAGTAGTAGTAACTAGAAGAATATGTACATGGTAGGTCTTCTTTCTGTAAAAGCAGTGATGGTGCCCTGCTACACAGACAGTATATGTGACTATAGAGTGTCAATGTCATATCTTAACCTGATGTAGCTAGGAGAGTTTGGGATAGATAGAGGGCAAGAAAGGCAGTACTTCAGTGTATACAAAAGGTGACATCATAAAATTAAATTTTAGATGTATGAAATGGCTTGTAGAGGGTCTAGTGTTTTATGGTAAGGGGTATGTGCAAAATGCAGAAGAAACCTAGGGTGCCATGGCTCTCAGTGTGCAAGATGAATTAAACAGAAACACCATTAGTGAATTCAACTACTTTATCAGTGGCGATTATACCAGTTCTTGATGCAGTGGTACTTTACACCACGAACCGCTGCCAGCATCAGAACAGAAGAAATGGAGAATGATGACCACTATTTAAGTTGTGTGTCTATTTCTTTATTGGTGACACAGAGAAATTTAGGAAACTGTGTTTATGAAAGACTGTTTTTGCACACCTTTTTGTAGAAAAGCTGTACAAGTTTAAAATTGAAAGTAAATAGAAATACCAGGAGATTTTTTAAGCTGATTGGAAGAAGGGAGCATAAACTGATTGTTAAAAGCTACCCTGTTATTTCTGAGACTTTTTTTCTCCTGTGTTTTTAATTACATTATTACAGTGGAGAATGTTTTGATTATTGTTGTCTCGGTGTGGAATGACATATAAGGGCAACAGTACAGATGTGTATGTCAAGATCAGAAGCGTGATTGTTTTCAGATGCATCCACACATGTGCACAGTGGAGGACAGCACACAACTGACCCCTGGCTGATCCCTGAGATGGTGTCTTGATCACAGGTGGCTAGAACTCCCTCTCTATGGAGAGAGACCTATTGCTGCCAGGACTTTTGTGATGTCAAGAATTCTGCTTCTTGCGGACACCACCGTCCATATCTTCCCACTTTTTCTTCAGGACCTTAACGTTATGGTTCTGGCGGTATAACAGTGTTGAGGTGGTGACAAATGCTTCACCAGAAGGAAATATTTTGATTGGCGCAGATTTTGGTTCTAGCAGCCTGATATAGCACATCATAGTGCTTCTTCACATTCTGCATGAGGAGACTCAGCTTGCTCTGGCTAACATTAGGCTCCCTCAATTCAGCTTTCCTTTCTATGACATGCATAAATTAGCAAGAAGCATATGTTCATGTATTCAGTCAAAGCCAGTTGTTTCTAGCTATGTTAAATCATAGAACAGGGTGTAAACTGGCACGAGCCATCAACGGAGCACCCAAATGTCTGTGTGATATGTGTCAATGAGCTTCATATTGAAGTGTGATTGTGGTCACCAACAGAGGGATACTATTGTGCCTCTTCCCAGAGTATGTCCTTAATGGAATTTGCTGCTTTCAGTTTGCATCCAGATGCCACCGAGTTCCTCTGATGAGCCATGCTTCTTCAGGATAAACATTTCCTGTGAATGACTGTTTGTGTTTGCAGTGTCAAAACTTTCAGAAGTGCCTCACGGTGCTCCTTCACCCTGTTATGTGACCACCTACAAAGCGGTGTTTGCAGTGTCAAAACTCTCAGAATAAACTATGCTGCACCTGTAGCAAACCCCAGTAACAAAACCCCAAAGTGCCCATTCTGCCAGGGAAACCATGGAGAGACATGCACCCCGGACCCCAGCGTCAAGACAATCTCAAGATAAAAAACGTCATCCAGAAACAGGAACCAGTAGCACCAAGTTTGATCCCATATAATACTCCTTGCAAAGAAGCTTCAAAAAGAATACCTGCATTGCTGCTAGAAACAGCGATTCAGTTCCACCACTGAAGAGAGGGAAACAGCCTGGGCATCTTTGTGTGTGTGTGTGTGTATATATATATATATATATATATATATATATATATATATATATATGTGCTGCAAAAGTGCCCGACATCAAAAAGGTTGGGGGGGGGCCTCTGAGCTCCCCCAAACAAAAGCAGCAAAAAGGGAGAACATGAACTAGGCCATAAGAAAAGGGCCCGACTCGCTTGGAGCACTATCACGAGGTTGGACACAAGATCCCGGCAGAGGGTCAGCCCTCACCAGAAATTACAGCTGGAACGCACACCAACAACAAGGGCCACCGGGGACAGCTGCCACCCACTGTGGGCCAATGCTGCTGTCCTCATGCATGGTGGGAATGGAAGAAATGGCATGACATGGTCACCAGGGACCACCTGATCCATAAAAAAAAAAACCCGCACCCCAATCTGAGGGCACACGGGACTGCAGAGAGACCAAACACAGCCCGAGCAGGGGAAGGCAGGAACAAAGAACATGGGCAACCTCTGTGAAAAAATATCTGTGCTCAGCAGTGAGAACCCGCCCCCCACTCCCTGCAACTGAGTAGATGCAAACTGCCACAGAGGCCGCCTCAGCCAAGCCCGACTGCCCTCGTCCCCTCTGGGAGCCAGGCACCAGGCGAAGAAGTAGAGCAGCCCAACATGATCTCCAGTCTGCGCTGTCACAGTCTGTCCATTTCTTCTTTTTTTTTAACAACAGAAACAAAAACAGGGATTCATCACGCAAGAAACAGGGGAAACCCCTTCACAGAAGACTTCTCTCCCCCCACCATGAACACTCCCAGATCTGTATGGGGATAGACAAATACCAAACAGAAAGTCAGGAATCAAAAGATACACCTGTCCGTCCCAGCTGCGCTCAGGAACAAGTGAGGCCCGTCTAAGCACTACTTCGGTAGTCCGCTGCAGCCTCAGCAGCCGGGGAAAAACGTCGCTCACAGTCCACCCAAACGCGGAAGCAGTGAGCACACTCCCCTGCAAGACTCACCCCAGGGTGCTGACAACAGCCCTGTTTGTGTCTCAGTGCAGCTACAGACAGACTGCCATCCTCTCCCTTCACAGCCCTGATACTGGAGGCACCAGTAACTGTCCTGAAGCCATATGCAGGTCCAAAGCAGAATCCCCCAAAGTCATGGCTTTTTTTTTCCTTGCTGTACTTCCAAAGCCTGAATGGAGAAGGGCAGCAGAGGATAGGAGGCTGGGAGAGGGTCCTGGGGTGACCAGGTGAATCCCCTAAAGGTGGCACTACTTAGTTGCACACCGCAGAGCTCTACTAAACTAGGAGACCCAGAATAGGAGCTGTAAACAGATGAGGCCAGGAACTTGTGAGAGACCATCCATCTTGCTGCTGGAGATAGAGAATACTGACTGGCCAAGGAGTATTCCGTTCTATAAGACAGTGCAGTTCAGCACCCCTCTATCTCCACCTGCTGGTAGATGGTTACAACCCACAAATTCCTGGATTCATCTGCTGCTGACACTAAAGAAAGTTATGATTTTGAAAGCTTTCTTTAAAAATAAAGATGTACAATTTTGTGGTCAAAGGATTCAGATCTTCCTGGATGTGACTAGGTCCCCTCAGCTGAGGAGGAGACACTTCTTGAATGTAAAAGTTCAGATACTTGATTTGGTAGCCATTTTTTTCTTGAGGTTCCCATGCAAATGCCTGATAAGTTGGAAAGGGAAGAATTGTGTTTTCTTTCATCCTGCTCAAATGGAAACATTTTTTGCAAATTAATAAGTGTACCTAATGTTTTCATCAGGTGAAAGTATTAAGATTCTCTGATATATGATGAAATTGCTATTATACTTGATTGGTTACAATCAGTGATGTAGCCACAGGTAGGCTTGGGTGGGCCAGGGCCTACCCAATTAGGGGCTCAGGCCCACCCAACAGTAGCACACATTTAGTAGTAGCTGGTGGGGATCCCAAGCTCCGCCAGCTGAAGACATTCCCCTGATGGTAACAAAAATGCTACTCTCCACAATACCAGTTTTCAGTGCATGTGTGCTGCAGACAGCTGATTAGGAAAGAAGTGTTTTCCTGACAGCTGAGATTTTTAGTGGGGGTGGGGGGGAGAGAACACTTGGCGCCCACCCAAAATCTGTTTTCTGGCTACGCCTCTGGTTTCAATAGTAGGACTGCATTCTAATTTGAATTTTCTACTTTGTTTTTCCCTTTTTTTGAATAGTTGATAACTCAGGCTCTTGTACCGTGGGCTAATTTTGCTCTTTTCTTTCTGTTTTTTTTTAATTATTATTATTTGGGTTTTACTTTTTAATTCCTTTTGTCATGTTATTGATGAGAAGGACAATATTTTATTTGCACATTATGGATATGTATATGATTTGAATTTTCAATTAAAAAAAAAAAGAAATTCCAGAATAGCTTATTCAGTCTTTCAGCCTCTCCAAGGCCCACGTGGGGGGATAATTTTCAACAAACTATGGGAGTTGATTACACTTTAATTCAGACTTTGCACCGATTCTCAAAGTGAAAGCATGTGCATAATTTCTCCTTGGAAAACTGCCTAGGGAAAAAGCACCCACAGACATTTGCGTCTGCTTTTCTGTGCATAGGTGTCCCTTTCCAAACAATGCAGTTTTCAAAATGCAAAACTATTCACAACCTAGCATTTTCTGCCACAGCTCCACCCCTGAGAATGCCTCCATTCTATCTACTTTTCAGACAGCTGATTATGCAGGTAAGTAGCCATTTACTCATGTAAATGATTTGAAAACTGCTTGAGAAGCCATTGATTAAAAAACAAAACACCAATTTTTTAAAGAAAACTTGGTACACAATGTTTCTAAAAATAAAGGCCCTAACTATGCTGAAAAATAGTGACGATTTACACAAGTTGGAAAGAGAACACAGTGTGACAAAATGGTGGGTTTCTTCTTCCACCATTTGCAAACTCATGCATGTATTTTCGGATATTGGGTGTTAAAAGTCATGCTAAAATGTGTCTTGATAGAAGCTGTATGAGGGGTGTGTGTTTCTCTGTGCATGCATATCTGGACGTGTGCAACAAAGGAAACCTCCCCAACTGCTTATGCAAAATGTGTTTAAATAAAGATGAACAAAAGGCCTTGTCATGGCTATTCCAGTGGTCAGTGTAAAATTGGCTGGCATGTAGTATGTGTATATTCCTCTGTCACACGGTCAGCCTGTGGACTGGGGATCAGGAGAAAAGAGTTGAAGTGTGCTGGCAAAATTTTACAAAACATCGCTTTCACAATTTTGAGGATTTCTGGCCTTTAAGTACCCTGTTCTAACTTTCCTGATATGCAGTCAATATTACAATAAACCTGAGGGTGGGTCTGCAACTTGGAAGCAGATTACCTTAGCAAAAAGGAATCTCCTGAGAAAATAATTGGTTTATTTTTCAAATTCTAAGCAATACAAATTACTTGTATGTAATTTCCCTAATTTTTCTCTCTCAAGATAGTGCTACTAAGCACAGTGGAGCAGCAGGGGGTAATTATTTGATTGTAAGGTGTAGAACAATGTTTTCTAGCCTCAAGCAATGTTTTTCTGTTTTAAAAAAAATCCCTCTATTACAAAACATCTTCAAACAAGAGTATGTAGGGGTTTTATAATAGGTTAATGTGTCTTATATAAAGTGCCTCTACTGTAGAAGTGTTAATCGATAAGTTTTGCAATCTTGTGGGTTTCTCATCTCAACTTACAGACACACTCATTGAATATGTGGGCAAAATCCAAATAAACAAACAAATAAATAAATAAATATGATACACCCCTCACCAAATGGAACAAATGATGAAGGTTCTGATCTGTCCCACTGCAGAAAGAGATTCCTAGGCTAAGCTTTCCTACCTGGTTTTTGGATAACAGCATTGCAGGCGTTTGCGATCTCTTCTCTCTTTGCCTCATCGGGATACTGATTCTCATTGAAATAACTGAAAGAGAGGCACGCATGAATCAGACAGTGTATTGGAAGAAACACCCACCTCAGCAACTTCCACTCAAATGCATGCTTCCTGCAGTGCCACACAGAGAAGGCCGGGGTGCAGTAAATTTCTTTAATGAATACCTTGGACAGTATTCCGATGCTTAAGAAATGCTGTGAAAGCAAACGCATATATTTGACTTTCAAAAGAAAAAGGATGGAATTTCTAAATCTTGCTTACATATAAATTACCACTAGCATCTGAAAATATTTCTGCATGGAATGGACTTTTAGTGAAGAGATTAGTGACAAAATGGATCAGAATTCAATAAAGCATGGGATATGCACAGGGGATGTACAGTGGCAAATAAATGAGGGGGAGACTGAAGATTGACTGATGTATATGGAATTGCACCAGAAAGACGGTAGGAAAGGCTGAATGGGCGGGCCTCATGGTTCATAACAGATAAGCACAAGGGCTGAACTCTTGGGATTAGGTAAGAACAAAGGTACATTTTCAGAAGCATTACAATAATGTCCAATTACTTTCGACAGGCCATCTACAGAGGGCAATTTTAACCTGGATTAACTGGGCTGCTTTAAACTTGCCCTTCTCAGTCTGGATAAAAGTACGCATAGGCTTCCACACAGAGTACAATAGCATTTCACACCTCAAGTAGACATTTATTAAATTTCCTGATATATGTACGTCTCTCCTCACTTTATACAATTTGCACACAGGTTTTCCCATGGGAGGATTTGCAATTTCCACACATATTTTATAAAATATGTAAACCGCCTTGGGTGAATCTCTTTATAAAGGCAGTTAATAAATCCCAATAAATAAACAATAAATAAAATACACTCATATACACTGATTCTTACCAGCAGGTACAAGCACAGACTTATCGAGAAGGTGTTAATCTATGCACCTACTTTTCCATCAGTCATTTCTGAAGGTGCATAACCTTATTAACAGATGCAAAAATATATGCCTATCTGCCTTCACAGCCTAGGCATCTTGTAAAATTACTCTTTATATACTTTTAGTGGGAATAAAAAGAACCATTCCAGGGAAGGGGGGCAGTATTTGAGCATTTGGGGGAGTAAACATTTTAAAGGCCAATTCTAACACAGTGAGCCTTTATCTTGGCACCTAGGGGGAACTTATTCTAGAAAGGAACGTAGGTGCCTACTTTCCTTTATACAAAACTAACATAATAGGTAAAATATGTGCGCATAATTTAGGCACTAGCACTTACACCAGCCATAGAGCTCTGCAAGATATGCATGTATTTATAGGTGGAGTTTTGGCATTTATGCATACATGCATATACCATTATTCTAATCATTTATATATGTATTTGGCTTATAAATGTTAGTGCCCCTCCATGTATATTGACAATTTCAACTATCCATAGGCTGTTTGGTCCCCGGTCACATGGCTGTAGAAACAGCAGGTGCAAAGCATTCAGAGGTCCTTTTACTAAGGTGCGCTGAAAAATGGGCTGCGGTAGCGTAGGTGCGAGTTATGGACGCGCTCAGATCCATTTTTCAGCGCAGCTGTAAAAAAAAGGCCTTTTTAAAATTTTTGCTGAAAATGGATGTGCAGCAAAATAAAAATTGGTGCATATCCATTTTGGGTCTAAGACCTTACCGCCAGCCACTAATTTAGCGGTAAGGTCTCTCGCGTTAACCGTGTGGAAATGGCCTATGTGCGTCAAGTTGGGGTTACCACCTGATTTTTGCCGTGCGCCAGAAAATAAATTATGTTTTCTGGTGCACGTAAAAAATGAAATTACTGCCCGGTTCATGTGGTAGCCAGGTGCTAACTCCAATTTGACGCACGTTGGGCATGCATAGGCGCCTATACGGCTTAGTAAAAGGGCCCTTCAAGCACTAAGGGGTGCTAACAGATTTAGCACGTGCTAAATGATAAGACATACATTGGAATATAATGGCTGCCTTATCATTTAGTACACACTAAATCCATTAGCGTACCTTCATAAAAGGACCCCTTAGTATGTATGCATTGCAGAGGAAATTTTCAAAACAAGACTGGCTGTCAAAGCCACTACCTGACATCACATCACCGCAGGCAGCCAGGGCAGAAGGGGGTGGTCTCCTTCTGATGATATAACTGGTCTGGAGAGGTGGCAACTGTGTGGGCAGCCAATGAGAGAAAGTGGCTTCTGACAGCAGGTGTGCAGAGAAACACACCTCTGCCTTTCTGCCTGTTAGTACTAGTACTGTGCTTCTCTTCAAATTGTCTTGACTTTCCTTTGCCACTCTCCTGCTGCCCACATAACTTCCCCTTGAACATGAGAAGGTACACTCACTGGCAGAAGGGGAGAGTGAAACCTCCTGATGGATCAGGTTGAGGTGACCTTAAGGTGGACTGAGGTGGGAATGCTAGTCAGTAGGAGGGGAGAGAAAGGGGGTCAGCATTCCCTTACTTTGCTTCTTTTATCTGGAGCCGGCAGGGTGGGTTGGGAAAAGGACTGGAGCATGGGGGGGGGGGGGGGGGGGGGGGGGGGCAAGGGGCCCAATATTTAAAAAAAAATGCTGAGTTCCTAAATTTATGCTCTTAGTTAGGCTCCTAAATTTGTGTCCTATTTTCAACCATTGGCAAAAATGAAATCCAAAGCAATCCTTCTAAAAACTCATCAAGTTAGGTAGCAGGTTATACCAAAGGCGTATAAGCCATCATTGTGTAAAACCTGCTCCTTAACTTGATGAGTTTTTAGAAGGATTGCTTTGGATTTCACTTTCTATAAAGGGTATATTATTTTGACCACTGAGGCAGGCGCCTTTCTACGCCGAAGCACAGCCCATGTCGTGTCTTTAGCATTAAAGATGTCTACACTGTTCCAGTTTCGAATGCTCCTTTGTGCTTTTTTTGCTTACCAGTTCTAGCCAATCTGGTATCATTGTCTGCCTTGCCTGTTCTTTGTCTCTTACCACTGGGACCATGGCACACCCATCTGCCACATGATACCAAGCAGCTAACTGGCTCTGCTAGAATCAATGTGCCTAGCTCATCCAATCAGGGAAGCTGTTTCCAGAGCTCAGAGTTTCAGCATACAGCACTGATGATGAGATACAGTAAGAAACAAAAACAAAGAAAACACAAGAACTAACCAAGAGAGAAGCAGATGAGGACAGATAGCAACTGCCAGCCTTGCTCACCCAACTACTCAAGACTTTGCAGGCAAATAGTTGCCATGCTGTTAGATGACATCTAAGAGACTGATACACTTTGCTGGGCTGTGGAATATTATCTCATTGTAACCCTTGTGCACTACGGCCCACTGGTGACCTAGAGCTTGCTGAAGGATAAATCAGCTAGAGATCAGGAGAAGAGAAAAGTAACCATTCCAGTTTGGAGTGGATGACTGCTAGATTGGAGTCTGTCTGAATGCCACACTAAAGGGCCTTTGTAATATGCTGTACTAAAAGGTGGCTTGCGCTATGACTATCACGTGGGTTTCTCTGTACGCTGAGGCCACTTTAAAAGCAGTTGTAAAATGGCTACATTTTCATTTTTCCTATTAATGGCCAGGTACTAATGTCCCAATTAGACCATGGCCATTACAGCATGAGCCCTTACCGATACCTATTTAGTAGGTAGAAAGGGCTCACGTGCTAACCATATGCTAATTGGTTGGCATGAGGAAATGCACTAATGGATTAGCGCTGGGCACACCTACTTGCCACCCCTCAAAACACACCCCCAGCACTAAAAAATACAAAGTATTTTTAAGCGCCAAGGAAGCGTGTGCAGATGCCAGAACTACCATATGACACCTGAGTGCGTCCTGTATTAGTGCATTTTGGTGTGCAGGAAGCCTGCATTATTGCTTACCGTGCTTAGGAAAAGGACTCCTAGAGAATAACACAGTTACCATTACCGCGGATATACATTCTTGATAAAGGCAACACTCTAAAAAAATTACTGCGGATGTGAGAACAAAACCTTTTACTGCCTTGTGGGAACCGTAAAAAGTCCTCTCCTCCCTGGGGGTATCACTCAAGAAGGTATTTACACTTTCCTGCAGCCAGCCGACGGCAATTCACACAGGCCAGCTCCGTGGCATTGCTCCTGCCAAATCCAGCCCTCTTTACTGCAACTTCCTGTTTAGTGTCAACACCATCCCTGGTACGTGCCATCTTTATATTTAGCACAGTACAGGAGTAAATGCATCTTTCTATATCTCTGGTGTTGTACTAAATACCTGCTTGAGGCTTGGGCAGATGGAGGTCTACTCCTAAGGCCGGGACAGTGGTTTATTATCATATATTTGAGGGGGCAGATAGATAAGTTGCTTGGTTGAGAAATATGAATCAGATCAATTGGTGCTTGGTTATTTTTGGTTTCACTTTTGTTTGTTTATTAGAGAGACTTGTTCTTACTAGGAAAATAATTATTAGGCGTTCATTGCTAACAGTTACATTTTTATAACAAATTTGCTGATGACAGAGTTTGCCTGACATGCTTTGCTCATCATATTTATGCTACCAATAAATTATACTACCTTCAGAACTTGGTACAATTCCTTCTTATTGCCAGCAGTACACTCCAAGGTTGGGGCAGGTGCAAATCATTCCCTAGCCAAGCTAATTACACTGATTGTACCTAGAATCCTTTAAGTAGTTAGTGGATGGGGGAAAGGGGTTCAAAAATATATACCTGACCATTTGGTATTTCACCACACATTTAGAAATATTAACAAAAGCAACCTACTCAATGGTAAGACTTCCATGGGGTCATTTTATAAAGCATTTGCCTGCATGTGAAAAATGACTAACGTAACGTTTTATGACCGAATGCATGCATATGAGTATGCATGCTCACAAGCTAACATGTACTTATATATGCACTGCTTGTAGGTTTTACGGGGGACGGGGTGTAATTTGGGTAGAGTTATAATGTAAGCACTTGGGATGTACAAGTCATAAATTTTGATTTTTTTGTTTTAAATTTTTTTCATTTTGAAGGCAATATTGTCAATAGTCATACTGTTTTGCAAGAGTGTGCACTGCTCAACATAAGGGCACCCTATCTGAGCAACCGTGCACATTCTTGTGAAAAGTACGCCATATTGACAGAGAGAAAAAAATAAATTTTTGTTTTTTTTAAATATGACATTCCCCATCTTGTTTCAAATGAATGCACCTCCATGGTACATAAAAGGAGCAAGCTCTGAATTAGGGTACCTAGAGGACAAAGATGTTAAAGAACACTGGAGCCAAGAGAAATCCTTGGGGAACCCCACACTCAGGGCTGCCGAGAGACAGAGCTGCACCTGAGGCAGGACCAGTGTCACCAGTGGTGTAACCAGAGGTGGGCCTGGTAGGGCTCAGGCCCACCCAACAGTAGCACACGTTTAGTGGTAGCTGGTGGGGATCCCAAGCTTGGCCAGCTGAAGACTTCCCCCTGATGGTAACAAAAACGCTATTCTCCACGATACTGGCACCTGCGCATGCTCTGTTTTCAGTGCATGCCTGCTGCAGACTGCCAAGGTGGAAAGAAGCATTTCCCCGCCAGCTGAGGTATTTTTTTTGCTGGTGGTTGGGATGGGAGAGAACACTTGGTGCACACCCACTTCTTGCCTAGACCCACCCAAAATCTGTTGTCTGGCTATGCTCCTGGCTGTCACCCTCCTCCACTCTGGCTGCAGCTGCTGCGGCCCCCCCCCCCCCTGCCCCTTTACCTTCCAGCGTTTGCTCCTCCCTCAGTCTGTCACTCTCCTGCTCCTGTGTGCCGGGACTCAGGTTATCGCGTTAATGCAATCACTCAGGTCCTGACACACAGAAGCAGGAGAGACACAGACCCCGGTGCTGGGCCCCCCTTGGAGGCTGGGCCTGGAGAACCTTGCCCCCTGCCCCCCTCTCAGCGGACCTACCCACATTCAAGGACAAAAGGAGAAAGATTGTCTCCAAAAGGTACTTGAAATGACCTTTTAAAGAGCAAAGAAGTGAACCAGTTCATAACCTTGCCCGAGTCCAATGTCCATCAAATGAGTGTGATTGACGATGTTTAAAAGCTGAGGAGATATCCAGAGAAATGACAGCCACTAACCATCATTTAAGGCATTACGAATATCACAAAGTATTGAGGCTAAAACTGTGTGCTAAATCCTGGCCTAAACCAGATTGTCTGGGATGTAAAGCATTGGTTTTATCCAAGAAAGAGGTATGCCTAATGATCAGTGGGTTGAGAACCTAGGGAACTGGGTTCAAAATCCTACTGCAGCCTAATGGTTAGTGCAGTGGGTTCAGATCCTGGGGAACCGGTTTCAATTCCAACTGCAGCTCCTTGTGACCCTGGGCAAATCACTTAACCCTCCACTGCCAAAGGTACAAATAACTTTAGATTGTGAGCCCATTAGGGATAGAAAAGTACCTGCAAAAAATAGTATATGTAATCTGCTTTGACTATATCTACAGAAACTGCGGTATATCAAGTGTGGAATAAACAAACATAAGCTGGGAGAAAACCTCTCTCTCTACAACTTTACAAATAAAGGGAAGATTAGAAATTGGTCTGTAGCTCACTGGAATGGAGGGATCAGCCCTCGGGGCCTTGACAGCAGGCATAATAATAGTCTGCTTCGAAGAAGGGACTTCAACAACAAGCAGATTAATGTTAGTTATTATGCTTAATGGAACAGATAAACCCAACATTGGGTCCTTATCAACTCTGGCAGAAACAACCCCTCCAGTGGAATGCTGCTCACTAGCAGCTGTTCACCAAATCCTAAAGGTGCTTGAGAGCAGCTATAAACCCCGACATGGATTTTATAGGACATAGACATTTAGTGCTAGATTCAGTAAATGGCGCTTAAAAATCGGCATTGAAAAAATTGGCAAGCAACGCTATTCTATAACAGGCACTCAAAGAGGTGCCCCCATCAAAGAATAGTAACAACGCTTAACGTATCTGGGTCTAAAAAAGATTTGGACAAGTTCCTGGAGGAAAAGTCCATAGTCTGCTATTGAGATAGACATAGGAAAGCCACTGCTTGCCTTGGGACTGGTAGCATGGAATGTTGCCACTATTTGGGTTTCTGTCAGGTACTTGTGACCTGGACTGGCCACTGTTGGAAGCAGGATACTGAGCTAGATGGACCATTGGTCTGACCCAGTATGGGTATTCTTATGTAATAGCATTGTGTGCTGATTTCAGCACCCAAATCTGGGCACCAGGACTTAAGCCTGCTGAAATCAGGTGTAATTCCTGGTGAATATCCAGTATTCTATAACTCTGCAGGCAAATTTCTAAGAACGCCCCTGATCCGCCCATGCACCTCCCACGGCCATGTCCCCTTTTGAGTTACACGCAATGGAATTTGGGCACATATTCTTATAGAATAGCGCATAGCAAGATGTGCGTGCAAATCCAAATTGTCACCAATTAGTGCCAATTAGCATACAATAATAGGCCCTAATTGGCTTGTTAGTCTATTGAGTTGGGCGTATAAATATCAGTGCCCAAGTTTGGGAGCCATATAGAGAGTTCTGGAGTTAGTCCCCTTCTGAAATGCAGACTAAGGGGTCCTTTTACTAAGGTGCGCTGAAAAATGGCCTGCACTGTTGTAGACGTGTGTATTGGACATGCGCAGGTCCATTTTTCAGTGCACCTGCAAAAAGGCCTTTTTTTTAGGGGGGGGGGGCAAAAATGGACGTGCGGCAAAATAAAAATTGGTGCGCGTCCATTTTGGGCCTGAGACCTTACCACCACCCATTGACCTAGTGGTAAGATCTCACGCGTTAACTGGGTGGTAATGATCTACGTGTGTACAATGCTGGTTAGCGCCGCAGGCCAGAAAATTTATGGCGTGCTTAGTGGACATGCGCAAAAAATGAAATTACTGCCCAGGCCACGTGGTAGCCGGGCGGTAGTTCAAAACTGACGTGCGTAGGACATGCATAGATGCCTATGCGGCCTAGTAAAAGGGCCCCTAAATGTCTATGATCTTACCATACCCTTGTCCCATCCAAAACATACCCTGGCCACACCCTCTTACTATTTGCATACACAGCTCTGATATGTGCATATCCCAGGCTTTGTAAATGGGGACTTAGTCGTTTATGCAGGATAAAAGTTTTAGAACCGGTTTATGCACGTATTCAACTCGAATAGGGCTTGTAAAATGAGAGCTGTGGCTAATAAAAAATAATTCCTAGTCTGTGTTACTTTGGTCAAAATCAGAAGGCAAACCAAGCCACATTGTTCTTAAAATGGGTGCTTGCCAAATAAATGCAGTTAGCACAAGGTGCATTAAACAAATTGTTCTTTCTCTTTGCCCAGAAATTCTCTTAAGTATAAGTAGGAGGCATTTGCCAATTTTCCTTTGATTATTGGTATAGCTCAGTGTTCTGTCTCTGGCGTGGGCTCACTATTGATTGCAGATCTTCAGAAACTATGAAGTACCATGGCTTCAGTATCCCATGAACTAACAGACAAGGCCAAATAGTAATAATATCCTCCGGGCATAAACTCTTATAGCTAAGTAATGGATGAGCATTATTTGTAAAGTTATAACTGATATAAAGTTGTACTTTATGACTTGCATTCATGTCCTTTCCCAGGTACTAGTCCAGCATGAGAAGAGAATATTCCAAACTGCAAGAACTGAGACCAGTTTCTCTAAATTCTAATAAACTATATATGGCAGGGGCATCCATGTTTTTTCAGCAATGGGCCACATGATCAGAAATCCATGTGTGTGCAGAGCCCATAAATATTTAGCATGTTGTAGCATGATTTATAAGATCAAATTCTGCTATTCTCTTTTGAAATGGTGACTTCATATCTACCAAATAACTCTGCAATGCTTTAAAATTATGCATGCTAGCTAATTAAATTTAAAAAAATTCTTTTGTTTGTGGGCTGCATCCTAAGGTCAGGTGGCCTGCATTTTTTCCATGTTGGATGCCGTATGATCTTAAATTAAAACAGCTAGATTGGTAAAATGAATCTTTACTCTAAAATATTCCATGCAGCATACCTGACTGAAGGGGCTATAGGCAGTGGTGGATTTAACACTCTTACTGGCCCCAAGCATTGGAATAGTCGGGAGAGAAGGAAAGGACTCCCTCTACCACCTTAAGTTTTCAGCAAGCTTGGAGGGATCCCTCTTAATGTTGCATCAGCAAGCTGGTCTAAAGAAAGGATGAGCAATGTAGGATCACTGTTCCAGTGACAGAGCAGTCTTCCCGTAGGTAGACAGCTAGCTCTAGGCAGTTGCCCGGTCTGCCTATTGAGAGATCCACCCCTGGCTATGGATGTTATTAAAGTGGTACTCTAACTCTCCAAGGAGCCAAATGTATTTTGTCTCTGTACTGGAACACCATAGCTTTCTATGTTAATGTTTGCTTTTCAGTTTCAAGACAGAACAGACACCCAACAATTCAAATTCACAGATACTCCAGAGGATTTTTAAGCACTTTAGCTCATCAACCAATCTGAACATTGCTAATTCTTTAAGTAAAACACACTGATAAGAATAATCATCACAGCAGAACACTGGGGAAACCAGAGAGACATTCTGCCACCAGAAGATTCTCCAGAGACATTGCTGAGTAAACTGCCAGCTGCTTATTTTACTGTGCTATCACTAAAAAGTTCTACACTGATTGGCTCAAAAATGTTTTTAAGAAATCAGATAACTGCTAATTTATAAAACAATAAAATAGAAAATTACACATCACCATTTACCTTATCCTGTACTCAGGCTATTTTTATCAAAAGAACAGTGGCAACAATAATAGCAAAGTCCCTTTATAATACTGTTTTGTATGCTTGTGTGTCTCTCCGGATTCAAAACATTTAGCAGTATTACTCAACGTAGCCCTCAGTTTCCTGCAGCAACTCAAGGCTAACTTCTGAAATTACTTCCCATAATCGTGTGTACAATTTACATGATTTACTATGGGGATCTTTATGATCATTTGTGCCATTTCAATGGATGTATTAAGCAGGGGCGTAGCCAGACACCCAATTTTGAGTGGGCCTGGACCCAAGATGGGTGGGCAGAAGAACCCCTCCCTGTCCCACAGGTGATTTGGTCTCTTCTTGTCTCACCTGCATGCCATCTGCTATTTACAAGGTATGCAGGAGGGACAGTTGTTGGGAGTTTTCTGCTGGTGGGGCTTGGGAATCCCTGCCAGCCACACCATAGGTGTGCTGCTACTGGGTGGGCCTGAGCCCAAAGTGGGTGGGCCACCGGTATTAAGGGGTCCTTTTATTGAGCCGTGGTAAAATCTGCTCTGCAGTAGAGTGGGCGCATGTTTTGGGTGTGCGCTGGGCCATTTTGTTTTACCTTGACTGGGAAAAAGGTTTATTTTTGAAATCGACGGGCGCTGAAATTAAAACTAGCGCACACCTATTTACGGCCTGAGTCCTTACCGCCACCCATTGACCTAGCAGTAAGGACTTATGCGTTACCTGAGCAGTAACCATGCAGCGTGTGCTAACTGCTGATAACTGCCGGGAATGCCCCTCCCCCTGTGGTAAAAAATTATTTTCTCCCACGGGATTTGGCGTGCGCCAAACTCAGAATTCCTGCTGGGAACACGCGCCAGCCCAGCGGTAGTACCAATTTGCATACGCTACCCACGTGTTGGCCCTTCTGCGCTTTAGTAAAAGGGTCCCTCAGTGTTCCATGCTACATGATTAACTGACTGAATTCTATAAGGCAGGCGTGTAAACTGGAGACACACGCATGCCCCCCACCCCCTTGCAATTATGCCCTAAAGCACTTAGGGGCCCCTTCTACTAAGGAACGGTAAGCCTACCGTTCGCTAAAAAAGCACTGTCATGGGACACGCTGAGGTATCCAGTGATTGTGTTCTGCTTAGCGCCTGCTAATCCTCACTGGAAAATATTTTTTATTTTCTAGTGCGGGATACGTGTCAGGAGGGTGGAAAGTAGGTGTGCCTGCGCTAATCGGGTAGTGTGGGCACTTTACTGTGTGCTACCCGATTGGTGCGGGTGTGGCGCGGCAGCCCTTACCACCTCCTAAATAGGTGGCAGTAAGGGCTCCCAGCGGTAATGGCTATGTGCTACTGGGGAAATTAGTGTACGGCCATTACAAAAAATAAAAACCAAAGATGTCCATTTTACCGCCGTGATAAATGCGGCTGGATCGCTGACAGCAGCGGCAGCCACTTTTTAGCGCAGTTTGGTACAAGGACTCATTAAAGCGCTACCTTATAGAATAGTGTGTAGGTGCCGCTGTTTTGTGCAAGGCATGCATAACTACACATAGGTCTAGATTCTGTGAATGGCACCTAAATTTGAGTGCCGAAAAAAATGAGCAGTGAGCACTATTCTATAAACGACACTCTGAATTGGGTGCTGTTTATAGGATAGTGCATAGCGATGGGATCCGTACCCAACATTGGGCGCAAGGATTTATATCAACTGAAACCTGGTGTAAATCTTTGCGTGAAAATTAGGTGTGGAACCCCCGAGTTCTATAATAATGCATGCATCTTTAGTAAATGCCCCTGACCCACCCATGGTCACGCCAGTAGCGTAGCTAGGCGGCGCCAGGGGAGCAACCGCTTCCCCAAATGGACTTCCGCTGGCGCCGACAGCTATTTGTTATGCAGTCCGTTGCGCCTATGCAGTCTGCTCTCTGCTCCCTTCAACATCACAACCTGGCTACACATGTGGATCACGCCTCCTTTTCAGTTGCATGCTAAAAGATTTACATTCACATCTTTCTAGAATAGCGTCTGGCAAGATGTGTGTGTAAATCCAAATTGTTGCCAATAATTGTAAGTGCCCAATTATTGGTGCTGACTGGCTCCCCAATTAAATTGTGCACGTGCCAAATTTGTGTGCACAATTTTGAGTGCCATATAGAGAATCCAGGAGATACCCTTTTACAGAACTTCCTTTCACATTGCTGTCATTTTATGTTTCTATATCTATATGTACGTTTTACCATGATAAAACAGTACACAAAGGGCTGAGGGCTATTTTACTGCATGTTTTTAAATGGGCCTGTACATTTTTATTAACGCCAAGAAAGAAAAAAAAATCTACAGAAGAAATATGCAAACAACATTTTCTGCAAAATCACTGGAAGTACAAAGTCTGATAAGTGAACAAAACATTTCATGGATTTTTGGTAGCAACTATAATTAAGTACAATTTGTCTCTGTTTCAGGGTTCTAGTTGAACTTTATTTTCCAATTTAGTTTTAACAATTTTATTGTTTATTTTCCCTTTTAAATGACATGCTAAGCATCACATATCATATTGCATACTCTCTATAGCTTCTGTAATAGTATTTCATACTGAAGTGCCACAAATACTAAAAACAATATGAAGGATAATGATATCAGCAGAAGATGTGCTGAAAAATAAGACTGTAGATTTAATTCCCTGATATATTGCATGATTACTGAGATCCATTACTGCAAGCCAATAAATTCTGCCTACAGATGGATATCCAGATTATGAGAGGAGTTTGCAAATAAAGGGTTAGACGTGCTACCATATCGGAGTGTACTGATGTCATTAACACGTTATTATTAACCAAGTAACATTGCCTAAAATGGGACCTGAATTAGGGGCTCTGTTTACTAAGCCGCGCTGTAGGCATGCTAACACTAGAGATGCCCATGAGTGTCTCTAGCATTAGCGTGCGATAAAAAGTTAGTGCGCCTACAGTGCGACTTAGTAAACAGGGCCCTTGGTAAGGTATGTTAATACGTGGAGGGGCATAATCGAATGAAGCGCCCAAGTTTTCCTGAGGACGTCCTCACAGGACGTCCTGGCGAAGGGGCGAGGAAAGTGAATGATACATACCTGTAGCAGGTGTTCTCCGAGGACAGCAGGCTGATTGTTCTCACGACTGGGTGACGTCCGCGGCAGCCCCCACCAACCGGAAGAAGCTTCGCGGGCGGTCCGCACGCAGGGCACGCCCACCGCGCATGCGCGGCCGTCTTCCCGCCCGTGAGTGACCGTTCCCGCCAGTTGAATGACAAGCAAAAATGATGAAACGCAACTCCAAAGGGGAGGAAGGAGGGTAGGTGAGAACAATCAGCCTGCTGTCCTCGGAGAACACCTGCTACAGGTATGTATCATTCACTTTCTCCGAGGACAAGCAGGCTGCTTGTTCTCACGACTGGGGTATCCCTAGCTCTCAGGCTCACTCAAAACAAGAACCCAGGTCAATTGAACCTCGCAACGGCGAGGATACAACAGAAAATTGACCTACGAAGAACAACTAACTGAGAGTGCAGCCTGACCAGAATAAATTCGGTTTCTGGAGGGTGGAGTTGGATTTACACCCCAAACAGATTCTGCAGCACTGACTGCCCGAACTGACTGTCGCGTCGGGTATCCTGCTGGAGGCAGTAATGTGATGTGAATGTGTGGACAGATGACCACGTCGCAGCCTTGCAAATCTCTTCAATAGTGGCTGACTTCAAGTGGGCCACCGACGCTGCCATGGCTCTGACACTATGAGCCGTGACATGACCCTCAAGAGTCAGCCCAGCCTGGGCGTAAGTGAAGGAAATGCAATCTGCTAGCCAATTGGAGATGGTGCGTTTCCCGACAGCGACCCCGAGCCTGTTAGGGTCGAAAGAAACAAACAATTGGGCGGACTGTCTGTGGGGCTGTGTCCGCTCCAAATAGAAGGCCAATGCTCTCTTGCAGTCCAATGTGTGCAACTGACGTTCAGCAGGGCGGGTATGCGGTCTGGGAAAGAATGTTGGCAAGACAATTGACTGGTTAAGATGGAACTCCGACACCACCTTCGGCAGGAACTTTGGGTGAGTGCGGAGCACTACTCTGTTGTGATGAAATTTTGTATATGGAGCATGAGCTACCAGGGCTTGAAGCTCACTGACCCTACGAGCTGAAGTAACTGCCACCAAGAAAATGACCTTCCAGGTCAAGTACTTCAGATGGCAGGTATTCAGTGGCTCAAAAGGAGGTTTCATCATCTGGGTGAGGACGACGTTGAGATCCCATGACACTGCAGGAGGCTTGATAGGGGGCTTTGACAAAAGCAAGCCTCTCATGAATCGAACGACTAAAGGCTCTCCAGAGATGGCTTTACCTTCCACACGATAATGGTAAGCACTAATCGCACTAAGGTGATTCCTTACTGAGTTGGTCTTGAGGCCAGACTCTGATAAGTGCAGAAGGTATTCAAGCAGGTTCTGTGCAGGGCAAGAACGAGGTTCTAGGGCCTTGCTCTCACACCAGACGACAAACCTCCTCCACTTGAAAAAGTAACTCTTTTTAGTGGAATCCTTCCTAGAGGCAAGCAAGACATGGGAGACACCCTCAGACAGACCCAACGCAGTGAAGTCTACGACCTCAACATCCAGGCCGTGAGAGCCAGGGACTGAAGGTTGGGGTGCAGCAACGCTCCGTCGTTCTGCGAAATGAGAGTCGGAAAACACTCCAATCTCCACGGTTCTTCTGAGGACAACTCCAGAAGAAGAGGGAACCAGATCTGACGGGGCCAAAAGGGCGCTATCAGAATCATGGTGCCGCGGTCTTGCTTGAGCTTCAGTAAGGTCTTCCCCACCAAAGGTATGGGAGGATAAGCATACAGGAGGCCGGTCCCCCAATGGAGAAAGGCATCTGGCGCTAGCCTGCCGTGTGTCTGAAGTCTGGAACAGAACAGAGGCAGCTTGTGGTTGGTCTGAGAGGCGAAAAGGTCCACCGAGGGGGTGCCCCACTCTCGGAAGATCTTGCGTACCACTCTGGAATGGAGCGACCACTCGTGCGGTTGCATGACTCTGCTCAGTCTGTCGGCCAGACTGTTGTTTACGCCTGCCAGGTATGTGGCTTGGAGGAGCATGCCGAACTGGCAAGGCCAACGCCACATCCCGACGGCTTCGTGACACAGGGGGCGAGATCCGGTGCCCCCCTGCTTGTTGACGTAATACATTGCAACCTGATTGTCTGTCCGAATTTGGATAATTTGACAGGACAGCCGATCTCTGAAAGCCTTCAGTGCATTCCAGATCGCTCGGAGCTCCAGGAGGTTGATCTGAAGATCCTTTTCCTGGAGGGACCACAGTCCCTGGGTGTGGAGCCCATCAACATGAGCTCCCCACCCCAGGCGAGATGCATCCGTCGTCAGCACTTTCGTGGGCTGTGGAATATGGAATGGACGTCCCAGGGTCAAATTGGTCCGAATGGTCCACCAGCGCAGTGAAGTGCGGCAACTGGTGGAGAGGCGGATGACATCTTCTAGATTCCCGGTGGCTTGAAACCACTGGGAAGCTAGGGTCCATTGAGCAGATCTCATGTGAAGACGAGCCATGGGAGTCACATGAACTGTGGAGGCCATATGACCCAGAAGTCTCAACATCTGCCGAGCTGTGATCTGCTGAGACGCTCTGGTCCGTGAAGCCAGGGACAGGAGGTTGCTGGCCCTCGCTTCGGGAAGGAAGGCCTGAGCCGTCTGGGTATTCAGCAGAGCTCCTATGAATTCCAGAGACTGGGCTGGCTGGAGATGGGACTTTGGGTAATTTATCACAAACCCCAGCAGCTCCAGGAGTTGAATAGTGCACTGCATAGACCGGAGGGCTCCCGCCTCTGAGGTGTTCTTGACCAGCCAATCGTCGAGATATGGGAACACGTGCCCTCCCAGCTTGCGTAGATACGCCGCTACCACCACGAGGCACTTTGTAAACACTCGTGGGGCAGAGGCGAGCCCAAAGGGCAGCACACAATACTGAAAGTGCCGTGCGCCCAGGCGGAATCTGAGATACTGTCTGTGAGCTGGCACTATCGGGATGTGAGTGTATGCGTCCTTTAAATCCAGGGAACATAGCCAATTGTTTTTCTGAATCATTGGCAGAAGGGTGCCCAAGGAAAGCATCCTGAACTTCTCTTTGACCAGGAATTTGTTCAGGCCTCTCAGGTCTAGGATGGGACGCATCCCCCCTGTTTTCTTTTCCACAAGGAAGTACCTGGAATAGAATCCCTGCCCTTCTTGCCCGGGTGGTACGGGCTCGACTGCATTGGCGCTGAGAAGGGCGGAGTGTTCCTCTGCAAGTACCTGCTTGTGAAGGGAGCTGAAGGATTGAGCTCCCGGAGGACAATTTGGAGGCAGGGAGGCCAAATTCAGGGCGTATCCGCACCGCACTATTTGGAGAACCCACTGGTCGGAGGTTATGAGAGGCCACCTTTGGTGAAAAAATTTTAACCTCCCTCCGACCGGCAGATCGTCCGGTACGGATACTTTGAGGGTGGCTATGTTCCCGTGGATCCAGTCAAAAGCCCGTCCCCGGCTTTTGCTGTGGAGGCGCAGGGGGCTGCTTAGGCGTATGCTGTTGACGAGAACGAGCGCGCTGGGGCTGTCCCTGTGCCTGACGAGGCCTTCGGGCCGGCTGGGTGTACCTACGCTTGGCAAAAGAATAGGGCGCAGCCTGCCGGGCCCGGGAAAAACGTCCACCTGCTGAGGTGGATGCTGAAGGCGCCCGGTGGGAGAGCTTGTCGAGGGTGGTTTCCCGCTGATGCAGTTGGTCCACCAGCTGCTCGACCTTCTTACCAAAAATATTATCCCCCCGGCAAGGGACGTCGGCCAGTCTCTGCTGGGTGCAGTTGTCCAGGTCAGAGGCACGCAGCCATGAGAGCCTGCGCATCACTATACCTTGGGCCGCAGCACGAGATGCCACGTCACAGGTGTCATAGATACCCCTGGACAGGAACTTTCTGCACGCCTTCAGCTGCCTGACCACCTCCTGATAAGGCCTGGACTGCTCCGGCGGGAGCTTGTCAACCAGGTCCGCCAGTTGCTTCACATTGTTCCGCATGTGGATGCTCGTGTAGAGCTGGTAAGATTGGATGCGGGTCACGAGCATGGAAGATTGGTAGGCCTTCCTCCCAAATGAGTCCAGAGTGCGAGACTCCCGCCCCGGGGGCGCCGAGGCGGTATCCCTCGAACTCCGTGCCCTCTTGAGAGCAGAAGCCACAACCGCTGAGTCATGAGGCAATTGGGGCCGCATTAACTCTGGGTCCGAGTGAATTCTGTACTGGGACTCTGCTTTCTTGGGGATGGTGGGATTAGATAATGGTCGCATCCAGTTCCGAAGCAGAGTCTCCTTAAGGACATTGTGCAACGGCACCGTGGAGGACTCTCTAGGTGGTGATTGATAGTCGAGGACCTCGAGCATCTCAGCCCTCGGCTCATCCACAGAGACCACGGGGAAGGGAATGCAAATAGACATGTCCCTGACAAAGGAGGCAAAGGAGAGGCTCTCAGGAGGCGAGAGCTTCCTCTCTGGTGAAGGCGTGGGGTCAGAGGGAAGGCCCACAGACTCCTCTGAGGAGAAATATCTGGGGTCCTCCTCTTCCCCCCATGAGGCCTCTTCCTCGTTATCGGACATAAGCTCATGCAGCTGAGTCCTCAACCGGGCCCGGCTCGACGTCGAGGCACCGAGGCCTCAGTGTTGTCGAGCGGTGGACTCCCGCGCCGGCGGGGACAAAGCTCCCTCCATCGACGTCGACGGGGACTCCACCTGCGTGGCGGTCGAGACCGGCGCCGCAAGCGGCGGCGGTGTCGAAGGCCTCAGCACCGGGCTAGAGCTCGCCGGCGCCACAGTCAACGGCGCCGAGGGCGCAAGCACCCCCGGCGCCGGCACAGCCTGGCGCATCAGCCCTTCCAGGATCCCTGAAAGGATGGCTCGGAGGCACTCGTCCAGGCCCGCTGTCGGGAAAGACGGGGGGGCCGGTAGAGGCGTCGGGGCCGGAAGCTGCTCGGGTCCAGGAGACTGCACCGAAGTGCTGGGACCCTGACGCGTCGGTACCTCCACTACCGAGGGGGACCTTTCCTCTCGATGTTGACGCTTCGGCGTCGACTCCTCTCCGGCACCGAGGGCCGGGCGCACCGATGGGGACCGATGACGGTGCTTCTTCTGTTTTTTGCGGTGCCCGTCATCGGCGCCAGGTGGAACGGAGGAGGAGGAGGTCGATCCCCCTCGATCTCGAGGAGCCGGGTCAGACAGGGTTCGGTCCCGAGGGCCATGAGCAGAGGGAGTGACCGGGGCCGATTGCCCACGCGACCTCTCACCCCTACCGTCACCGGAAGACCAGCGGGCCGACGGGACCTGTACTCCTGGGGTCGATGCCATCGGTACAGATTTCGCGGACATCGATATCGGTACCGAAGAACCGGCCGTCGATACCGATGCCGTCGAGGTCGACGTTGAGGGGCCGGTGCAAGTTCCAAAAAGACGGTCCCGAAGAACTTGCCTCGCAAACTGAGTCCGTTTCCGGAGACCAAGACACAAAGAACACGACTTGATATCGTGCTCCGGCCCGAGGCACTGGAGGCACCAAGCGTGGGTGTCGGTCTGCGAGATAGGCCGGCCGCACCGACCACACTTCTTAAATCCACTCGGGACCTTCGAGGACATCGATGGAAAAATCGCGTCGGCGAAGTTAAAGTCGTCGATGGTGGCGGTAAATCACACCTCGAAAAATAAATCGACTGCGCGGCCACAAGGCCGCAACGCGACGCCCCCGCTAGAAAACGAGGGAAAATTCAGCGCGTTCTCTTCTTCTTTTTTTTTTTTTAAGAAAAGAAAAAGTTTTGAAGGCGCGCGACAACCAAAAACAGAAAATAAGCGAAGATTCGCGGACAACGCGACGGTTTTCCGGGGCTGACTAAGAGAGAGCGGCGATGCACGACTCTCTCCAGCGCGGAAAAGACTGGCGGGAACGGTCGCGCACGGGCGGGAAGACGGCCGCGCATGCGCGGTGGGTGTGCCCTGTGTGCGGACCGCCCGCGAAGCTTCTTCCGGTTGGTGGGGGCTGCCGCGGACGTCACCCAGTCGTGAGAACAAGCAGCCTGCTTGTCCTCGGAGAACCTGTATTATCGAAACAAGATGGGCGGCCATCTTTCATTTCGATAATACGGTCAGGGACGCCCAAATCTCAACATTTAGGTCGACCTTAGAGATGGTCGTCTCCGGTTTTCGGCCATAATGGAAACCAAGGACGCCCATCTCAAAAACGACCAAATCCAAGACATTTGGTCGTGGGAGGAGCCAGCATTCGTAGTGCACTGGTCCCCCTCATATGCTAGGACACCAACCGGGCACCCTAGGGGGCACTGCAGTGGACTTCAGAAAAAGCTCCCAGGTGCATAGCTCCCTTACCTTGGGTGCTGAGCCTCCCAAATCCCCCCAAAACCCACTCCCCACAACTGTACAACACTACCATAGCCCTAAGGGGTGAAGGGGGACACCTACATGTGGGTACAGTGGGTTTCTGGTGGGTTTTGAAGGGCTCACATTTACCACCACAAGTGAAACAGGTAGGGGAGGGGTGGGCCTGGGTCCGCCTGCCTGAAGTGCACTGTACCCACTAAAAACTGCTCCAGGAACCTGCATACTGCTATCAGGGAGCTGGGTATGACATTTGAGGCTGACAAAAAATACTTAAAAAGTTTCTTTTTAGGGTGGGAGGGGGTTAGTGACCACTGGGGGGAGTAAGCGGAGGTCAACCCCGATTCCCTCCGGTGGTCATCTGGTCAGTTCGGGCACCTTTTTGAGGCTTGGTTGCAAGAAAAAATGGACCAAGTAAAGTCGGCCAACTGCTCACCAGGGACGCCCTTCTTTTTCCATTATCGGCCGAGGACGCCCATGTGTTAAGCACGACACAGTCCCGCCTTCACTATGCTTCCGACATGCCCCCATGAACTTTGGTTGTCCCCGCGACAGAAAGCAGTTGAGGACGCCCAAAATCGGCTTTCGATTATGCCAAGTTGGGCGACCCTGTGAGAACAACTCCCATCTTGCGATTTGTGTCGAAAGATGGGCGTCCTTCTCTTTCGAAAATAAGCCTGATAGTAACATAGTAAATGACGGCAGATAAAGAACTGTACAGTCCATCCACTCTGCCCAACAAGATAAACTCATTTACATTATATGTATACCCGAGTTTGATTCGTCCTTGCCTTTCTCAGGGCACAGACCGTAGAAGTCTACCCAGCACTGTTCTTGTACTAAGTTCTGAAGCTAATGTCGAAGCCCCTTAAAATTTACACTCCAGCCCATCCCTATCTATTCAGTCACAAACAGGGCACACACTGTAAAAGTCTGCCCAGCTCCCACTTTGTTTCCCAATTACCAGCGTTGCCATCCAATCTCTTTTAAGATTCCGCAGAGATTGGGTGGCGACACTGGTAATTGGGAAACAAAATGGAAGCTGGGCAGACTTCTACGGTCTATGCCCTGTTTGTGACTGAATGCAAGTTAGCACCCTCTAACGGGGTAGTACACTTTGCAAATCTAACCTCACAATTTTTGCTTAATCTCCAATGCCAAATTCATATAACTTTACCACAACCTTGTGGATTACGGTGGTTTGCTTACCTTGTAAGGACAATTTGGAACAGCAGTTTCAAAGAATGTGCACCAGTGAAATAACTTCTGTCTTGCAGCCCCTCATGAACCTTCTGAAGGCGCCCAGTGAGCAGCTTTCCCCTCCATCAGCAGCAGGAGATGCATTAATAAAACATCTCCTGCTGCCACGGGAACAGTCTCACGATAACAGCTGCAATCTCACAACTCTTATTGTTGCAGCACCGGTGGTTAGGAGGTGGGGCTAGTGGTTGGGAGGCGGGGCTAGTGCTCTGTGCCCTGAAAATGGCAGATACAAATCAAGGTCAGGCATACATATAAAGTAGCACATATGAGTTTATCTTGTTGGGCAGACTGGATGGACCATACAGGTCTTTTTCTGCACCTACTATGTTATTGTGAAAATGAGCCCGCAGTAGCAGGAGATGTCATTTTATTTATTCATCTTTTGCTACCTCAGAGAGAGGCTGCTTGTTGGTGCTATGGCCACGATCTGTCAGGGTGTGGAGTCAGGAGGTGGAGTGGGTGGGTCTGAGGCATGACTGGGCAGAGGTGGGTGGAGCTGGGGGCGTGGCTTAACATTTCCCTCCCAAAGATCAGGGCCCTTGGCAGCTTTGAAATTCCTATTTTAAATTGATTGAGAAGCCCTTGATTAATTTTGAATTTATGAAAATTGGCATGTGAACTTCAAACTTGTATTCTTTGTTACAGAGTCAGCTCAGCTTTGCAGTAAATGCACCTTTGAACTTTATACTTCCCATGTGTACAGGAGACGGAAGGGAGGAAAAATTGGATGTGTTCCTGGGGAAACTGGTTCAGTTCTCTCTGCAGCTCCATGTGACCCTGGGCAAGTCACTTAACACTCCATTGCCCCAGGTACAACAATAGGTACAATGTACTACCTAGACTGTGAGCCCAATAGGGACAGACCCAGTACCTGTAAAGTGAAGCTGTAAACCACTTAGGTCTAAGCGGTATACAAATACTCAAATTAATGAATAAAAAAGGGAATGAACCTGTACTGTTTACCTCCACCAATGTAAACATACTCCGAGGAAACAACCCGGAAAAACGTACATGAGCTGTGAGACCATGCATATACTTTTAACCAGGTTCAGCAGGGCAATCTTCAGACAGGGTTGGAAAATTTGTTCTCGTACAGCTGCAACAAAATGATCAGCGGCAAAAAGCTGTTAAAATGCTGCTATCTCCTTGCAATTATACGGAAGTCGGACACAGCAGATGTCACTAATGATACAGTCATTCAAAAAAGCTACATTGGCATAATGTTAGGTTATAACAAATGCACAAAAGTCAGGAAATGCAAATAATTTCAGTGTGATTCCACAGTTTGTTTGCTATTGTCTGGTGCAGCACATGATACTAAAGAAAATGCAAGTGTGCTGCTCAGTCTCAATTCGACTTTCCAGATTGAATCACAGATTTCTTTTACTAGTAACATGACAAAGACTTCAATCGAGTGCAGCAGCTATATGAATTTATAGCCCAAAACCCAATCCCAAGAATGAAGAAAGAGGGTAATTTTTCTAAAGCTTTTTCCACATGTAAAGCTTGTTTTACAAGAAACAAGAGCTGTTATAAAACTGTGCAACCACACACCTGCGTAAAAAGTATGTGCATTTAAAGTATGCATCAACTTTATTGCGATCTGTGCACAGGTTTTGTAAAATAGGAGCCTTTTAGAACTTCGCACATAAGCGTTCTGCTATAAAATCAAGCCCTTTCTGTCTAGTTAGGAAATCCAGGAAATAGTTAAGTTAGAAGAATATCATAGAAAACACAGCTAGGTTGCCTTTAAATATCCTCAGCTAGCCAAGCACAGGCACATACCTCATTGACAGTATTAGAGGCACATTTGTACAAACATTCTGTACCTTCAAATCATGATCTGATTAATGCACATCCATTTCCAGGGAATGGCACCAAATTAAGAGCTATAATTTAATTCTGCTTCGTAATATTTCATTCAGTAAACCTAAAGATTTCCTCAAGGAATTCAGCGAGTTTGGAAAAGTGCTCTTAGCGAACAGAGCACGGTGAGGTCATACAATGATTTGACATTCTGTGAACCAGGAATCCTGCTAGTGTGGGATGACTTGATTAAATTAAGCTGCACTTCATTGACAGGCTAACTGGCAGAGCAATTATTCTGTAAAGCACAGCATGTTACAGTATATGCTGTGGTTCTTTTAAAGAGTATTTTTGATTCACAAACCTATACTGCAGGGCTGGATACACTATGCTAAATCAGATCAAAAAATGGAGACATATTATGAATAAGGGCTGTGCCGAATATTCGTATTCTATTCGGTTTGGTCACAAATACGTGATTTGCATTCAGCCGAATAATGGTTTAAATTTGAATACGAGTAATCAAGGGCTCTACTGTGCTAAATCCTACCAAAATAAATACAATCTTTGATTTCACATTGCTTCTTTTATGGGGCCCTGTTTACTAAGGCACGTTAGTCTTTTTAACGCGCATACAATTAGTGCACGTGCTAACCCTGTAGGCGCCTATAGGGATATTGTAGGTGTGTACACAGTTAACGCAAGTACATGGCTAATGCGCATTAAAAATGCTAACGTGGCTTAATAAACAGGCCCATAATTTGTTATGTTAAAACTCAATGTCCATTATTCATATTCGGTCGAATAGTAAAATATGCTATTTGGTACAGCTTTATTATGAATACCAGAAAATGTCATTAGCTTGATGTTATGTCTGGGAATGTGAGGCCTTGTGCCCCAACTGAGCACGGCGAAGATGGAGTGACACCACACTCGGTCAGGCAGCCAGACAACCCCTAGCTTCACCTGGGAAGCGACCGCCGTTCCCCGGGAGTTGAGCCCCCAGGTGCAGGCGGCCACCAGGACTTCCGGAACCGGCGGGGTTGCACGGCCACTGACCTGATAGGCAGGGAGAGCAGGCACCGTTCAGGAGTAAAGGAATCAGCAGCGCAGCGAATAGTCAGAGAAACAGTCCAAGGTCTAGGCAGGTAGCAACACAGCGCGTAGTCAGGCAACAATCCAGGGTCTGGTACACAGGAATCACAGGAACAAAGATAGCCGGCTGTAGAACACAGACGTAGACCATGACCTCTAAGCACTAGAAGCCGAAGCATGGAAGGACTGGTGGCAGGGCTTTAAATAGTGTAGGAATTAGGCTCAAACATGTGCAGCTGTTCCAAGATGGCTGCCCCCATCAGAGGAGATGCTCTACGCCCAAATATGGGCTTCCTTCCTGAAGCTGCCCAACTTCAAGATGGCTGCCACAACCTGAGACGCCCATCTCCAAGATGGCCGCCCTATCCCACATCCAAGATGGCCGCCGCATCCTTGAATACTCCTACCCTGTGCAAGCAGGCTGCATCTCTGGAGGAGTGTAACAGAGTGTAACACTTGATCTGTTGTTCTGTATATGTTACTTTAGTCTCACTGTAACCATGCAATCAATTCTTTTGGATGACAGTAATGTAAACTATACAGAATCCCAGACTACAAGCGGAGAAAGTGGTAGTTCTTTAGACTGAGGTTTTTGAAGTTTTATGTGATCAATGTCATCAAGACTTGCCTTAACAAAACCAAATTGTCGGCTCATTTCACCGCTATTCAATCACATCAGGCCAAGTCCTCAACAGGGATGTCAAGTGAGGTCAACACAGGGGTTCAGGCCTTTTATATGGAAGACTTACCGCTAGCCCCAGTACCATGAAACTACCACTAGGGGGTCATCAGTGTCAATTTAGAACCTATAGCCATTTGGGGCAGTAGAGGGGGATCATTCCTACTCCATTCTATTTGAGTTTATGACTTCTTCTGAAAACCGACTCCGAAAAACTAAGCAAGAAGTATTGCAACACACAACAAACACATTTCTAAGAGTGAAAAAGGCAGGACACTGCAGAAGTGGAGGACCATGTATCACTACGTTGGTAGAAACCAGCAGAAAGAGTAGTGTAGGCAGCAGGGCTCTCCCACGAGAAAACAGAAGGACCAGGGCATGTAATAAACAAAAAAACTTTTATACTCATAAAGCAGCAACAGTGAATAAATAATGCATAAGTAAATGAGTTGAAACTTTTGTAGGACAGAAAAAAAATAATCAATGCTTTCTAAGAAAAAAGTTTTGTTTAAACTGTAAAGAGGAAAATTATGCTGGCTTTGGTTCCATAATTCAGACATATCTTCTGTATATTTAAATGTGCTTTTTACCACAGCACTGATGACTTTTAAGAGAGAATGATAAGTTTCTGGTATCAGTCATTGTTGTACATTGATTGAGAAACTGCATTTATGTGGAAATGCAGAAGCTAGTTGGAAAAAAAATCTAATGCGTCCATATTTAAATCCTGACCGTGGTATTTAAATACTTCAATTATATTCAGTGTCAATACCCAAAGAAGCAGCAGTACTAAATAACTTAAACTGCTTGAGAGGGAATGAATATCGCTGCTACCTGTACAGCTGGGCGGAGTGCCTCCACTTTGCTCTCACTTCAACCTGGCACTATACAAATAATTCCACTAATAAATACTCAGTATTAGATGAAACAAATCAATAATTAAGTAAAATATTATTTAAGCACTTTTTTAATGTGCTCAGTTCTTTCCTTTCTTACCATGGCTTCCCCAAGGGGATATGTGGAAAATCAGAGGAACCATCACTGCACACTAGGCGTTCCTGAAATATTTACAAAGTATACTTCCACAGTGGACTAATTCGCTAGCTGCACACATGTTAAGCCCAATATCTCAATCGCTTTCTACACAAGTATATGCATACATATGATTAGTTACTAACTGGAATATCCTTATATTATATAACGCCCTAATGTTGCTGTGACTATTTTATCCATGGTAATACACATATTATGTTAAATTCTCTTAATAATACATACATTAATTGTGTGAACACATAGTTCTAAAGAATACCATGGACATTTTCACACCTGACACTGATTCCCACTTCTCTTAGAGAAATCCTCCATTGTTACAGTGAACAAACATTCAATTATACACCAACTCCTCTGTGTTCACTGATTTGTCCCCTTGCAACCAGTCAACTGATAGCTAAGTAATCTGAAACCCTACTTGTGCAGGCTGGATTGAGGAATATAAGATCAGTCAGCAATATGGTACTCCGAATGACTGTATTGCTAAGAACCTATACTTTCCCCATGGCCCTGTCAATCACTCACTTGTAGTACAAATCTTTTTGTGCTTCACGGTTGTCAAAAGCTGCTACAAAATTGAATGTGTGATTGGCATATCACTTGTGCTTGTGAAACCAGTTGAAGTAAATATCATCAGTGCATGATTCATCTTTGACTGCATCAATCACAGTATTTCCTTTCTATCACTTTCTCATTTTATCCAATCCTAGTGCTGTTTCTCATTTTAACCAATCCCAGTGCTTCCTTCCTATCCATCCAATCACAGTACAGTTTCTCATTTTATCCAATCACAATGCTTTATTCTTATCCATTCAATTCCAGTGCTGTTTTTCTTTTTATTCAATCACAGTATTTCCTTCCTATTCATCTATTCATAGTACATCTTCTCATTTTATCCAATCACTTGCTCCAGAACCAGAGATATTATATCACAAGAGAACTGAATTAGCTAGGGTATTAGTAAGTCAGTAAGCAAGCAGCGCAGAAGAACTTAAATACACAACTGAGATTTTTTTGTTGTTAACTACTTAAAATGTAGTTAAAATACTTAGTAATTAATTGCACTGCAACTTGAGGATTTCTTGAAGAGTCATGAGAGTTTTATGGGATGCATTATAATAATAAAAGCGCTGTAATGTATTTAGTGGATCTAACTTGTTTTTCCCTTGTGATTTTCTTCACCTTAGGGCCCTGATGGCGAACCTATAACACGCGTGTCAGTACTGACACGCGTAGCCATTTTCGATGACACGTGGCCGCATGTGGCCGCATACAGAGAAGCAGCGGCGTTCCTTGCTGACACCCGGGCGGATCGCCAATGCACCCCCCCCAAGGTGCAGCGCGACCTCCCCCCCCAGCGAAATCACCCCCCCCCGGTGCATGTTTACCCGTGTGCGCTCCTATTGGCTCCCTCCGAGTCCTCTGCTCGTTCCCTCCCTGCTGCTCCCTCTGCCCCGGCTCCTGCACGGCCGTTTGACCTCACTTCCGGCCGGCGGAGCAGAGAGCAGCGGAATGCCGTGGGGGACGCATCTCTGAGGGCCCTGTGATCGCCATTACCAGCAACCACATAACCACAGCAACCATCATCCAATCTACTGTTCTGGGGTGTCGTGGATTTCTAATTGACCATCATTACTGAGATAGGTGAGGGGGAGGCTGGGAGAGGCAAGGGCATGTGCTATGGGTGCCGTTTCCCGCCATTAGAAATAGCGGCAGCCATCTTAATTTACATAAGGTGGTCAGTTAGGCTAGTTAACCCCTAATTGCCTGCAGGGCTAACAGGCTATCTATAATTCTATCTTCTGTCACTGCCCCCCTGATGGAGAACCCAAAAAATAAAAAACCAAGGTTAAGTAAAGGAAGTGGTAGTAGCAGTAGCCGACCCTTTCAAGAGACATGGACCGAGATGTATGGCATTATAGAAAAAAATGGCAGATCATTTTGCGTTCTATGTACTGAAACGGTAGTAAGCAGAACGTGGAATATAAATAGACATTTTGAAACTAATCATTCCCAGCTCTTGAAAAAAAGTGAGGATGAAAGGAAGGAATACATTTCCAAGCAGCTACACTTTTATAAGAGCCAATCTAATTCCATCCTTACATTTGTAAAAGGTTCTACAAATTTAACATCTGCAAGTTTGAGCATTGCTCACTCCATAGCTATGCATGGAAAAGCACTCAGTGAGGGAGGATTTATTAAAGAAACTCTCCTAAGATGTGCACCAGTTCTATTTCACGATATGCAGAATAAAGATGCAATTATTAAGAGAATATCTGAGTTACCAGGAAATTTGGAGTGCCTGGATCCAATTACCAGACACTTTTAGCACCCTGAAAAATATAGCAATGGCTTTACTCACAATTTTTCCCTCTACGTACTTTTGTGAAACCTTATTCTCAGCGTTAAATAATATCAAAACCAACAAAAGAAACAGATTGAAAGATGAAGTTAGTAGCGCTTGCTTGGGCTTGAAGTGTACAAAATACCAACCTTCAATTGAAGATTTAGCCAATGAAATTCAGCAACAAAAAAGTCACTAATAGGCAGATTAGTTAAAGAATTCCCCCTCCCCCTCACTTATCTTAGTTCACGGCACCCCACACAAGTTAAATAATACCAAGACCAACAAAAGAAACCGATTGACAGATGAACAAAGAAGTCACTAAGCAGGTAAGTTAAATAATTAGTTTTTGGTTTATTAAATACAGTTATATATTACAATTATACATTTTTGTTATTTAAACTATAAGTATCGTGAAATTATGGTTTTTTTTCTCGAAGTGACACACCACCCGAGTTATGCTCGGTTTTTTGGCGAATTTTGACACACCAAGCTCAAAAGGTTGCCCATCACTGCCTTAGGGTGTTGATGCCTCCGTGATGTGGGCTGGTTTGATATTCTTAGTATTGTGGTTAAATTATATTGTGAGAGGTTTCTTTTGATTCCATTTGTTGGATATGTAATCGTTATAATTTTTTTTTACAAAACTTAGTAATTAAGTAGTTTAACTACTGGGCAACTACCAAATATTTATGAGAAGTTAAGCTTTTTGGATTAACTACTGAAACGTGCCTAGAATCCTATTTCCAATAGTGGCCAAGACATGCCACAAGTACCTGGCAGAAACCCAACTAGTGGCTACATTCCATGCTCCCAGTCCCAGGGCAATCAGTACTTCCCCATGTCTATCTCAATAGAAAACTGTGAATACAATTCACTTCCTTTGATGGTAATTACATTCAATCTGACTTCGGCATTATGAGTATTCATAGTATCCATAGTCACAGCATTGCCTCATCTTCATTACAGTGGACTAGTACAATTCTCATACTTAGATGTTTGGTCAATTCTACACCACATGTCGGCATCTGCATTTTATGCATTGCACATTATGGGAAATTTCATTCACTGTCATAGTTGAAGTGTACAACAGCTTCAATCAACACTTTCTTCACTGGGCAGCAATTACCATTGTTAACAGTGCAGGCTAACATCTCGCTCGCACTCAATACTTAAAACCATCTAATTCCGAAGACCTCAGTCTTTCTCCCATTATTCAACCACAGGATGTCAACACTCCATATATTTCCTTACCCTAATTTTCACATAAAACTGTTGCCCAGGAAGATATTAAATATTTCAGTGATAGGTTGTCCAAAAAAATCTTATGGTATGAAACCCCTTTTTATCCTTCTCCTACATATTACTATCAAATGCGGCTTCTGACAACACTGTAGAGTGAATCAAGTGCAACATACCTTCCTGGTTAATAAGATGGTGAATGAGCATGTGCACAGCATCAATCTTTGGATCTGACACCCACTCAACTGCCTCTCGGTAGTTTTCTTCTTCAATTCTTTGCCAAAACGTATAATTTTATGCAGACTGATTATCACATTGCCATATACTTTATTTACATGCAGACAAGTACCAGCTTGTAAATATTGTGCAAGGAACCACTTTGCATTTGAATCATTTCTTCTCTTTCTCAGATTCATTGCCTCCTTTTGAATCTCTCCCTGATTTAATGAGCAACAATTTCTTTCAACTTTATATGGCCCATCAAGGTTATTTTACACTGTCCTATCTTACCAGTAGGAATTACTGAGCAACAATTTGTTTCAACTTCACACATGGCCCATCAAGGCCATTTTTCTCTGTCCTATCATAACAATAGGAATTAACAGTTTTGTTTTCTTAGCATTCCCTTATTACCAATAATTTCAACTATTGCTCAATGACCAATTTAGAACAAACTAGCAATCCACCTTTACTAAATCCACTGGAATCAAGACCTTTTTAATGCATTTTTTCCAATGTATCTCATACTATAAGTTTATAACAGATGCAACTGAATTCAACTCACATCATACTAGCCCAAAAACTATGAGTCACGCACTACATCGCTATTCATCTACCACCTTTATTGTTAAAAGACTCACCTTTCAATATACAAAATCAAGGCTGCCTTCCGTACCTTCAGTCTTTGATTTTGCTAGTCTGGTTCCTATGTCTTTTCCATTGAAAAATAAACACTTTTCTGCATGTGCTTAGCAGTTCTCTTTGTATCTTCGAAACATTCCACAAACAGGTTACATATACTTATTATCAAACAACAGATTATCTCTTTAAACAATACAGCTACATCTTCTTCTGGTATCTGTTTCTCAAATAGTCTATAAAACATTTTTTGAGGGATTTACTATTTTCACCCTCATTTTTAGTCACTTTCAATAGTGAAGAGCTTAAATCTGCTACAGACAGGTCTCATTATGTTTTTCTATGCACCTATCCAATTGCCACGATCTAACTTTTTGAAATAAATCTCAATTTGCTCATTCCCATCACATCAGCACTACATATCGCTGAAATCCAGACACGGATTTACTATGAACTCTTTTCTTAATCTCTTCCTAAAGAAGGTGCTGATTTGACCTCACCTGAGATTCCTTCTTCAGTTGGTATCGCTGTTCCATATCAGTCAAGCTTTCATTCCACCACTTTTCTTTCTTGTCCACACATTGTAATATATATGAGCTCCGACTCATTATTTGGTCTATGCCTATGCACTATGGATTTACTATACCAGTACACAATATTAGACCAGACCATTTCATATATATGTATATCTTTGTCTATGCACAATCATCTTACTTTATATAAACAGCTGCAGATATTCATTTTTGTTATCAGTAAACAATTCAATAATATTCTACACACATTCTTCAAGTTTTTCTGAGTCACTATAACAGCTCATCTTTACAGAGCTTTTTCAGTATGTATGTCCAAATCAATATAGGTCACATCTTTCTACATTTTTACGAAACACTTTTACATGGATACTGCTTTCTCAGCAGATTCTATTTTTTGGACAGGTTTTTTATGGTCTTTACTATGAGGCATCAACTCTCTTCCTCCTCCACTTCCAGGCAACAGTCCTATTATCATTACAATTCCATATGTTTTGGTATTTTTGTACAGACTGCTGCCTTTTATAGCTTGGGAGTCTTCAACTATGTGGCTAGATGATCTATGTCCATGGAGAAAAAATAGTTACTTACCTGTAGCGGTGGTTCTCCATGGACAGTAGATCATCTAGCCACACAGACCCACTCATCCACCCAGAAAGGCCAGGGCGTCACTTCAACTGTGTGGCTGGATGATCTACTGTCCACGAAGAACCACCATTACATGTAAGTAACTTTTCTCTCTCTCCTATGACTCAGTGCAGAGCTCAGCTTCCCCCACAGCTCAATCCAATGCCCATCCTTCAGGTAACTAGAGCCTTCCCTTTGGCTGGATTCTATCACAGCGTCTGCACTGGAAGGGGGGCAATTGGAGAGCTGAAGTGGGCTAAACTCTGAAAAATATCCACATACTTAGCCATCCTTCTGACTCTGAGATAGGTAATTCATAAGTTTTTAGAATCCTGAAAAAATCCTGACAGTTGGCAATTTTAGTCTTCTGAATCCTGAGCACATTTGATAAGATCTCCCTAAACTTTTGGAGATTCAAGGCCCTGTGAGGCTGGATTACTCCTTTGGACCAATCTGCTGTCTACTCTGTTGCTGAATCAAAGGTAAAATAGCATGTGTGGTAAGGCAGAGCTGGCCTGGGCTGGGCAGGGGATTTAGAGAATCCCTTGAATACCCTGACTGCATGCCATTGGACACAGAACTGACACCAAGATCACTTTTCACCCGCTTCCATTACAAAATAAAGATTTGTTGGATAAACAGATGAAAGCTAATCCTTGGAAAGACTGGTTTCCTATGAAAACTTTGAAAATATGTTCTCTTCACTTCTGGCCATGTGATTTTGAAGATCAGCAAGCCAACAGAAATGCTGTGTGGTGGAAACAAAAGCATTAATTTCTGAGAAACCTATTAGCTGCTGTTTAAAAGGCAGAGGCTATTCCAAGCATTTCTCCATTTTACCAGAATATTTATTAATAATACTTGTAGACCCCAGAAAAAAACAACAAAAGCTTCAGTCACTTCTGGGAAGAATTTAGTTTAGTTTAGTCTATTTGGATTTGATATACTGCCTCAACTGATAATTGATTAGGAATGATTTGTTAAAACAGTTGTTCATTTCAGAAGATGATATAACAAAACTACAATAGTCAGAAACCGCTTTTAAACCTGCATCCAAACCAACTGCACCCTCTGGATTCACAGTGGTCATCATAGAAAACAATCTAATCATATTCTGGTTACTAGAGCTTCAATCTGTTTGAAATCTGACCTATCTGCTATTGTCAGCATTAATGATACTATTATTTTTAATTAATTAATTTGGATTTTGCTCACAGCTTTTTCAGCAATAGCTCAAGGTGAGTTACATTCAGGTACAATGGGAATTTCTTTATCACAGGAGGGCTCAAAATCTAAGTTTGTACCTGAGGCAATGAAGGGTTAAGTGACTTGCCCAAGATCACAAGGAGCAGCAGTGGGATTTGAATCGGCCACCTCTGGATGTCAAGACCGATGCTCTAACCACTAGGCCACTCATCCACTCATCATATCATAATACAAAAATTGTGTCTTACCTGGTAATTTTATTTCCATTAAGCGCAACAGATGAGTCCCTGAAGAGTAGGTAATGTCCGTCTACAAACAGGTGAAGAGTCAAGGCTGAAGTCTGCTCCAATGTAGGACAGCTCTTTCCTCAGTCAGCCAGTATTTCACTAACAAACCAGTAAAGGCAACACTGAACCAAAAAACTTCTCCTTTCTCATAATATCCAGGAAATAACTACCAAATCCATAACTGCAACCTGAAGAACAAGCCCAAACTGAGACAACCACACCAGGAAGGGAAAACATATAAGTATATAAGTATTGCCATACTGGGAAAGACCAAAGGTCCATCAAGCCCAGCATCCTGTTTCCAACAGTAGCCAATCCAGGTCACAAATACCTGGCAATATTCCAAAAAAGTACAAAAACATTTTAAACTGCTTATCCCAGAAACAGTGGATTTTCCCCAAGTCCATTTAATAATGGTCTATGGACTTTCCTTTAGGAAGCCGTCCAAACCTTTTTAAAACTCTGCTATGCTAACCAGACTCATCTGTTGAGATTAATGGAAAGAAAATGACCAGATGAGACATTATTTTTCCTTCCATTCCATCTAGCAACAGATGAGTCCCTGAAGAATGGGAAGTACCCAAGCAGTCTTCAAGAAGGGCAGGAAAACATGACCGTAGCGGAATGATCCGCAGGACGCATCCGACCTGGTTGCAACGTCCAGATGAAAATGCTTCAAAAATATGTCTCAAAAACACTAAGAGGCATATTTTCAAAGCACTTAGCCTCCCAAAGTTCCATAGAAACCTATGGAACTTAGCCTCCCAAAGTGCTTTGAAAATAAGCCTGTAAGTGTCACTCCTTTTGTGCAGTCTATAGGTGAGCGCAAGACCTCGATCTGACATAAGAAATTTATATGAATAAAATAGCCTCAACAGCCCAGGGAACCTAGCATTAGGACTCCACTGAAATGGCCAACATCATGGGCTCCTACCGCCTTCCGAAAAAACTCACAGACATCAAAAAACTCCCACATTTGGGGAGAAAAAGATTCTGTGAACAAAAAACGGAAAACGAAGTGTCTTCAAGTGTCAAAAAATGATCAAAGTCTATACACCCCACTATAGAGAGTACTAATGGATGTAAGAAACTATAGTATCCCTTCCTAGACCTCTCTCAATGAAAAACTGGAAGGTGTTGACAAATAAAACACGATTACAATGTGTACTATTCAGCATATATCGGCAGCAAAACATTCAAAAATCAATAACAACTTAATGTGCTGATTTATGCCTCTTCCAAAGTCTTTGCGTCCTGGTTCCCAGGTAACAGTAATGAAAAGAGTTTCAAATAGCTGATTCGTTTCTTCCAGTCATACTTTTACAAAGGTCATGAAGTTGAATACTATCTGTTTTTGTTTAATTTTTTAAAGTGGGTATTAACCTCCACACTCGCAATGTCTTACAAACTTTCCTGACAGCAAGGGACCCCACTGTTTCGCAACCTTCATCAGGAGAAATATCAAAAACAAAAAATGTTTTTTCTTTTCTTTTCAATCCATCGCGAAATATGTGCAATAATGACCAGGTCGCTGAATGGCAAGTCTCCTCCAAAGAAATGGTTTGTGACTCCACCCAGGAGGTTGACACAGCCTGCGTAGAGTGCGCTCACAGAGAAATAGGCAGGCACTTGACTGCCCACACGTAAGTAGAAGAAATGGACTCTTTAAGCCAATGCACCATGGACATCATAGAAGCAGGCGCCCCTTGTTCTGCACCCGCAAATAGCACAAAGAGATAATCAGAGCAGCAAAACTCATTGGTAACCTCGAGATAGCAGAGAAGCTCCCAACACAAGTTGAGAGCCTGGAAAGCCAGAAAGTCATTGCCACAGGCCTCCCGCTGAAAGGAAGACAAAAACACCAGCTGGTTCAGATGAAAAGCGGAGACCACCTTAGGCAAAAAGGACAGAACCGTTCTAACGGGCATGCCCACATTTGTAAAACAGGAAAAGGGTCTCTACACGACAGAGCCTGCAACTCAGAAATCCACTTTGCCAGAGGCAGGCAAAAGGGCCGATCCACCCGAAGGCAATTCAGATCCATGTACAAAGGCCTCCTCAACCAGTCCGGTGCTAAGAGAATCACCTTTCCCAGATGCACCCTGCTGATCATCACCTCTGACCCTACCCTCCTTTCCTTCTTCTAAAAACTGAAGTACCTTTGCGCTGTGCCTGGACACCATCAGGTCTAGAGCTGGAGTTCCCACCTACTACTACTACTTATCATTTCTATAGCGCTACTAGATGTACGTAGCGCTGTATACTTGAACATGAAGAGACAGTTCCTGCTCAAAAGACCTTACAATCTAATCTGGACAGACAAACAGGACAAATAAGGGATAAGGGAATTACTAAGGTGGAAATGATAAAGCAGACATGGGTAATATACAAGTGAATAAGGTGGGCTTTTAGCCTAGATTTGAAGATGGCCAGAGATGGAGCTTGACGTACTGGCTCAGGAAGTCTATTTCAGGCATATAGTGCAGCAAGATAAAAGGAACAGAATCTGGAGTTGGCAGTGGAGGAGAAGGGTACAGATAAGAGATATTTGCCCAAATGAACGGAGTTCCCAGGGAGGACTGTAGGGAGAGATAAGAGTGGAGAAATACTGAGGCGCTGCAGAGTGAATGCACTTGTAAGTCAATAAGAGGAGTTTGAACTGTATGTGGAAACGGACAGGGAGCCAATGAAGTGACTTGAGGAGAGGGCTAATGTGAGCATACCGACACTAGTGGATTATTTATTTATTTATTTATTACATTTGTATCCCACATTTTCCCTCATAGCAGTAGGCTCAATGTGGCTTACAGGTTCCGGAGAGGAGAGTACCAACTCCGGGAATATATACAGAGTGGAAAATAAGAGTAACAGTAGGTGCAAGGAAGCTGATAAGGTTCCGGCAAATTAGAATACAACTCTGGGACGAATATATAGTAGCATATAGAGAAAAGTAATCCCAATGAGGCTCATAAGTCTCTGGGGATGGGACTACAGCTTCTAGTGAGCAATACAGAGTAGGATAAGGGTAGAAGTACACGTAATTATAACTGGAGTGGTAAAATTCGTACAGTTTGAAGTAATAGGATTATGTGGAAGGGGTATTGTTCATTTCTTAGATCAAAAAATGTGATGCATTGTTCATGAATTAGTTCGGGTCTGCTGAGTAAGCTTTCCAGAAGAGGTGAGTCTTGAGGTCTTTTCAAAATTTTAGATGGGTTTTCACAGTTCTAATGTTTCTAGGTAAAGCGTTCCAGAGCTGGGTGAAAATGTAGGAAAAGCTGGATGCATATGTTGATTTGTATTTTAGTCCTTTACAGTTTGGGTAATGCAGGTTTAGAACGTTCTTGATGATTCGATGATGTTTCTAGTTGGTAAGTCAATAAGTTCAGTTATGTAGGTTGGGGCCAGACCATGGATTATTTTGTGGACCAGAGTGCAAATTTTGAAGGCTATTCATTCCTTGATGGGTAGCCAGTGCAGTATTTCGCGAAGGGGTTCAGCACTTTTGAATCTTGTCTTTCCGAAAATGAGTCTAGCTGCCGTGTTCTGCGCGGTCTGGAGTTTCCTTAAGATCTGTTCTTTGCATCCCGCATATACGGCGTTACAGTAGTCAACATGTGATAGTACCATTGTTTGAATTATGTTACGGAAAGCTTCCCTTGGGAAGAATTGTTTGATCCATTTGAATTTCCACATTGAATGGAACATTTTCTTCGTAGTGGCAGAGGCTTGACTCTGCAGGGTTAGGTTGGTGTCAATAGTAATTCCAAGGATCTTCAGTTTGTCTGATATTGGAAGAGTATGTTCAGGGGTTTTTATGGATGAAGGGAGGTTTGTTTTGTGGTGAGAAGAGAGAATAAGGCAGTGAGTTTTTTCCTTGTTGAGTTTGAGTTTGAATGCTGATGCCCAGGCATCCATTAAGCTTAAACTAGTCTTTATTGCAACAGTGATTTCTGTTGGATTAGAGTTGAACGGTATGTAAATGGTGACATCATCCACATACAGAAAAGGATTAGGATTATGCTTGTATAGGGCATGAGCAAGGGGGATCATCATCAGATTAAATAATATGGGTGAGAGAGGTGCCCTGGGGTACTCCGCAATCGGTACTCCATGATGGTGATATGTTTGAGTTTGCTTTTACTTGATAAGATCTTGTGGTTAGGAAACCCTTGATCCATTTGAGTATATTCCCTTCTATGCCTAGCTTGTCGAGTATTCTTAATAGTATATAGTGGTCAACCATATCGAATGCGCTTCACAAGTAGAATTGCAAGAGGAGTATGTTTTAACTAATGCAATTTCCTTTTTCAACTTGGATAGGAGAGTTACCAGGACAGTTTCCGTACTGTGGAGAGATCTGAAGCCTGACTGTGATTCATGAAGGATTGAGAAATTGTTGATGTATTCAGTAAGTTGTTTAGCTACAATGCTTTCCATCAGTTTGGTTGTAAGTGGGATGGATGCCACAGGTCGGTAGGTGGTGATATCGTTAGTTTTCTTTTTGGTGTCTTTTGGTGATGGTGTGATTAATATATTACCTTTGTCTTTGGGGAATATGCCATGCTGGAACAAGAAGTTGAGGTGGGAGGTAAGTTCAGTGATGAATCGAGCAGGGGGGGGAGGTTCATTAGATAATTGGGGCAGGTGTTTAATTGACAGTAGGCTGTAAAGATCTTATTGGTTGCTAGTGCTATTGTTCCTTGTATGATCTGGACGAAATTTGTCCAAGTTCAGTTGGCTGGGTATTCTTCTGATCGTGGGTCTAGCTCATTAAGGAAGGTATCAAGGTTGGTGTAGTCCTGTGACATATTTTTGCATAAATCGACAATTTTGCCTTTGAAGTAGTTAGCACGATCGTCTGCTGTTGGGATTCCTGATTTTGTTGAGGACACTGGTTTTGTGTCTAGTAATTTATCCAGTAGCTTGTATAACTTTTTCATGTCTTTGTAGTCAGAACCTAGTTGTTCATTATAGTAGTTCTGTTTGGATTTTTTTATTTCATTTTTGTATTTTCTATGTGATTCTTTCCAAGCGTTTAGATTTTGATCATTTTTGTTTTTTCTCCAGGCTAGTTCAAGTTGTCTGGTTCTAGATTATAAATTGTGCAGCAGAATTTTGAACAGATTGAAGGGGAGAGAGATGGCTTTGTGGGAGATCTGTGAAAAGCAAGTTGCAATAGTCTAAGCGAGAGGTGATAAGAGTATGGATAAAGGTTTTGGTAGTGTGCTCAGAAAGGAAAGGATGAATTTTGGTGATCTTATACCAGGGGCGTAGCTACGGGTGGGCCTGGCTGAGCCCAGGCCCACCCAATTTCAGCCCAGGCCCACCCAGCGCCAGCCCCAGCTCCCATTGCCGGCCACTGCTGCTTTTCCTGTTGAGCAGCAGGGCCGGCGCTACAAAAAGAAGAAGCACTAACGGCGCTAAGGACGAAAAATGTTAAAAAAAAAAAAAAGCGCGGCACCGGCAGGCACTGTCTTGGCAGCCTTGAGGCATTGGCTGCTGGCTCGCAGGCTCCTCCCGTCTCCTATGACACTGCCCCTGGAGCGACGCAGGGGCAGTAACGTAAGAGATGGGAGGAGCCTGCGAGCCAGCAGCCAATGCCTCAAGGCTGCCTAGACAGTGCCTGCCGGTGCCGCGCTTTTTTTTTTTTTTTTTAAACATTTTTCGTCCTTAGCGCCGTTAGCGCTTCTTCTTTTTGTAGCGCCGGCCCTGCTGCACAACAGGAAAAGCAGCAGTGGCCGGCAATGAGGGCTGGCGCTGGCATGCAGGGCGGGCCTCGTCGAGGAAAAGAGGGAAAACATGGAAGGATGGGGAGAAAAAGAGGGAAAACAGATGGAAGGATGGAGAGAAAAAGAGGGAAAACAGATGGAAGGATGGCAGAGAATGAGGGAAAACATGGAAGGATGGCAGAGAATGAGGGAAAAACATGGAAGGATGGCAGAGAATGAGGGAAAACAAGGAAGGATGGGGAGAAAGAGGGAAAACAGATGGAAGGATGGCAGAGAAAGAGGGAAACAGATGGAAGGATGGCAGAGAATGAGGGAAAATATGGAAGGATGGGGAGAAAGAGGGAAACATGGAAGGATGGGGAGAAAGAGGGAAAACAGATGGAAGGATGGGGAGAAAAGATAGAAAACAGATGGAAGGATGGCAGAGAAAGAGGGAAAACAGATGGAAGGATGGGGAGAGAAAGAGGGAAAACGGATGGATGGGGAGAGAGACTCTGGATGGAAGGATGGGGAGAGAAAGGGGAGAGACTGGAAGGATGCAGAGAGAAAGGGGAGAGACTGGAAGGATGTGGAGAGAGAAGGGACACTGAACAGAAAATGGTAGAGTGATACAGAGACTCTGGTTAGAAAGAGGGAGAGAGAGACATTAGATGGAAGGATCAGGAGAGAGGGTAGATGGATGGAAGGATGGGGAGAGAAAGAGGGAAGACGATGGATGGAAGGGTAGGGAGAAAGAGGTGACACTGGACGGAAGGATGCAGAAAGAAAGAGGGGAGACTACTGGAAGGATGGGGAGAGAGAGGGGAGACTGGAAGGATGGGGAGAGAAAGAAGAGAGCTGCTGGATGGAAAAGGAGAGTAGTGAAAGACTGGAGAATAAGAGGAAGGGGCATGGGGAGAATAAGGGTGAGAAAAAGATGAAAAGCCATAAGTAGATGAAGGAAATTAAAGAATGGATAGTAAGAATGAATTAAATCAGGACAGGGAGAGAGAGGCAGAAAAATATTGAAGAAAGCAAAGAAAAAGGAGAGAAAAATGAGAAATGGCCAGGAAACCGTGGCAGAAGAGTTAAGCGAAAACGAAGGAAAGCAGAATCTAGAGACTGGGAGCGACACAATGAGAAAAAGTAAATGGCCATACAAGAAAGGTAAAGAAAATAATTTTATTTTTAATTTAGGATAAAGTAATATGGTACCTGTGTTAATGAAGTTTCAGAGACCAATACTTCCTTCCTTAGGTCAGGCGAGGATACCGTAACAGCATTATACTGACCTGAGGCAGGAGGTTTTGGCCTCTGAAAACTCACTGAAAAGGGTGTTAGGCTATTAAATAAATTTTCTGAAATCTGATGCACTGAAAAGCAGCACTTTACCCTGTGTGACAAATGCATCTGATTAGCGTGACTAAATTTTGCTGGGGGAGGGGGGTAGAGAGAAAATTTTGTGCCCACCCACTTTGGGTTCAGGCCGATCCAAAATTGGCAGTCTGCCTATGCCACTGTCTTATACAGAAAGAATCGACAGGTTTTAGCTGTGTTGTATATTTGCATGGAAAGAGAGAGAGGAGTCAAAGATAACCCCAAGGCTACAAGCTGATGAAACAGGGAGGATGAGAGTGTTAAACACAGGGATACAGAAAGGGGGACGACGAGAGGTGGGTTTAGGGGGAAAGATAAGAAGCTCAGTCTTGGTCATGTTTAGTTTCAGATGGTGGTCAGACATCCAGGCAGCAATGTCAGATGGGCAGGCTGATAGTTGGGCCTGGATTCCCACTGAAATTTCTGATATAGAGAGATAGAACTGGGAGTAACCAGCATAAAGGTGATACTGAAAACCATGGGATGAGAGCAGAGTTCCAAGGGAAGAAGTTTAGATGGAGAAAAAAAAAGAGGTCCCAAGACTGAGCGCTGAGTTAAACCAACTGATAGTGGGACAGAAGTAGAGGAGGATCTCCAGAGTATACACTAAAAGTGCGATGTGAGAGATAAGAAGAAAACCAGGAAAGAACAGAGCCTTGAAATCCAAGTGAGGACAGCGTATCAAGGAGTAGGCGGTGATCAACAGTATCAAAAGCAGAAGATAGATTGAGAAGGATGAGGACAGAATAGAGACCTTTGGATCTGCCCAGGAACAGGTCATTGCAGACATTAGCAAAGGCTATTTCAGTTGAATGAAGAGGCCGAAAGCCAGATTGAAGTGGATCAAGAATAGCTTGAGATTAAAAAAAAAAAGTCAAGACAATGGCGGTGAACAGCATGTTCAAGTATCTTGGATAGATGCAGAAACAGCTCCATTCTTCTTTACCTTATACGATCTTTTCCTCAAAAATTAATTAAAACAATTAAACACCTTGCCATCAATACCCAACTCTCAGCCTGAAAGGGCTGGCTTTGCTGATATCTGGGTTTCTGAAAGGACCGAGTGCGCCCAGGCCTGTACCTACAAATATACTTAAGGTGCAGCAATCGCTAGGGCTTGAAGTCTACCAAATCCTATATTAACTTTTCCAAATCCTCACCATAGAGAAGTTTGACCTGGAAGGGAAGTTTGGTCAGGTGCTGCTTGGAAGAAAAAATCCGCTGCCCAATACTGCAGCCACAGCAGGTGTCATGCAGTCACTGCCAAGGGCATTTGCTTGGCCGAGGCATGGAGTAAATCGTATAGCAAGTCAGCCAAGTACACCAGCCCTGTCTCCATGGAAAGGACCTGCAGGGCCGCAGCATAATCAGAATCTGCCAGGGCATCCACTGTTTGATGAATCCAGCTCAAGAACCCCTGAGCCCCATATGAACTACACCAAAGCCTGCAGCTACAAAACCAACACTTCAAAGGATAGCTTGAGGGAGGACTCCAACTTCCTATGCTGCCGATCCTTGAGGGCAATGCCGCCTTCCACTGGCAGCGTTGATTTCTTCATTATCACCGCCACCAAAGCATCCACCTTGGGTAGCTGAAGTTTATCTAGCTCCTCCTGAGCCATGGCCCGAGCCACCTTTAATCCTGCATCTGGCATGGACCACTGGGCAGTAATGAGCTCCTGCATGGCCTCATGGACACGAAAGAACCTGGGAGGCCTCTTAGTACTGGCCGTCATAGGGTTAGCAACAGCACCAACCAAGGTGGCCAGAGCAGAAGTATTCAAGGCCTCTAGTGCTTTAGTAATAAATAAGGTTAACTCCAACTTGTGGAATATCTACACCACAGTGGGATCATCAGCCTCGGCCAGAGGAAGCTTTGTTCCTCCAACTCCTCAAGAGTAAGCATTTGGACTGAGGCTGCAGACCATGCACCTTCCGAATGTGGCAGAGAGGCCGAAGCCTCCCCTCTCCTCCCCCCATCCACAGAAAGTGACCTCTTTAACAAATGAGCCTGGTGCAGCAGCAAAACAAATTCTGGGGAAAAGGGCAACTACCCAGGCATAGCAGAAGACCATGAAGGACTTACCTGGGAAGGGCCAGAAGGCTGAGAACCGGAACTCGATTCAGCCACATACACCTCCAAAATGGCCTCTGATTCCATGGCAGCAGCTGAAGCTAACCGGCAGAAGAGGATGTCTTCCCACCACAGGAATTCAATGGCACCAATGACCCCAAAGTGCCTGCCAATCCGGAAAGCGGGAGACATGCTTGGCAGAGTCCAAAAGCCAAATGGCATGCAGAGCAGCACAAACAGTGCTTTACCATCTCAGCTGCAATAAGCTGCTAGCTGCACACAGCAGGGAACCTGACAACCACTATTCAGGCTGCCCCCACAGGCCAGTTCTCCACAAGGCAGAGCCAAGGAGAATAGAAGACTCCCCGCTCAGCAGCCCCAATGGCAGTCTGAAGTGCTCAAAAAAGCACACTCTCCCACTGCCTTGCTTTACTTTTTTCCCTTTGTTTGTGAGGAAAGAGAATGCAAGCAAGCAACGGAGGAGAGGGAGGGACCTGGCAGCAGATGTACCCCCAAGGCGGCTGTCCAATCTGCCAAGCACCCCCAAGCTCAACCAGACAGGGAGACCCAGAAAGGGAGAAAACCAACCGCTGAGCCCAAATTTGCTGGGAGACCGTACAGCCATCTGCTAGAAGTAGAGGAACACTGCATACTACTATTACTTATCATTTCTATAGCGCTACTAGATGTACGCAGCACTGTACACTTGAACATGAAGAGACAGTCCCTGCTCGACAAAGCTTACAATCTAATTAGGACAGACAAACAGGACAAACAAGAGATAAGGGAATATTAAAGTGAGGATGATAAAATAAGGGTTCTGAACAAGTGAACAAGAGTTAGGAGTTAAAAGCAGCATCAAAAAGGTGGGCTTTTAGCTTAGATTTGAAGACGGCCAGAGATGGAGCTTGACGTACCGGCTCAGGAAGTCTATTCCAGGCATAAGGTGCAGCAACATAAAAGGAACGGAGTCTGGAGTTAGCAGTGGAGGAGAAGGGTGCAGATAAGAGAGATTTACCAAGTGAACGGAGTTCTCGGGGAGGAATGTAGGGAGAGATGAGAATGGAGAGGTACTGAGGAGCTGCAGAGTGAATGCACTTATAGGTCAATAAGAATTGAGGATAGAGCCATCCTATATAAGAACAGAGTTCAGTCTTGCTTCCTCTATCTCCACCTGATGGTAGATGGACATAACTCACTCTTTAGGGACTCATCTGTTGATAGATGTAATGGAAACAAAGATCTGGTAATTGATGATAGAATTAAAAAACTTTCTCAGCTTATTAATTTTGTGGCTCTTCTATAACCATGGATGACTGACAGAAGTATGGGACCATGGACTTTAAACATAAAGATGACTAAGAGAATACTGAAGGAAAGCCTTTCTTGTCTGCCTGATTCTAAATCAGATGAATACAGTCAAGTTACTTTTATTATTGAACAGCTTTGCCTGTTGTGCAAGAATAAGTTTGGTCAAATCTATTAATCCGAGTTAACTGTCCATGTATTTACCAATTCATGCTGCTATATTATCGGCCTATGACATTCTTCTACAGACACATATTCTTTGCTTACCGTAAGCTGTAACTGAAGAAAATTACTAAACGTCTTAACAGCCAAACAGGACTTGAAAATATATCATAAAATCTGTGTACACAAACTCTCAGAGATTAAGCAAAATGTTCTTTTGATCACTGATGAAATCTATGGGGTGAAAAGAGTTGAGTACAGCAGTGATGAAGTAACTGGACAGAACTACAGATGGATCTGTAGCATCTACTTTACAGTGAAACCTCAGTTTTCGTTGATAATCAGTCTGAAAACAATCGGCGAAATCCGAAACCGACGAAAACCGAGGCAATTAACGAGGATGCCCAAAATCGGGAGAAGGATGTCCACCTTCCGATACAAATTGGGAGATGGACGACCTTCTTTTTCGACAAAATCTGAGGCAACCGACGAAAACCAAGACAAATTTCTAGTCGGAAAAATCAACGAAATCCAAAACCGACGAAAACCGACGTCAACAAAAACCGAGGTTTCACTGTACTGTGTTTTATGGTGAAATCTGTTGCTGGGAATTACAGAGATATTGTTGTTATATCTCATCACCACATTAACAGCTGAAAAGCTGTTCAACTACTATACAGAAGTTATGGATTGAATGCGCAAAGTTCCATTTAACATGGTTGTAATTTTGGTGCATAATGCATCCACAAACTGGAATTTTTTTGTTGATTTTTTCTGCAATGGGGCTTTGAAAACACATATCATTGATACAGTAACTGGACAGCCAATATATTTTATATTCGATCTTGTGCATGACAAGAACAATCTGTATAACTTCCAAGGTTGCAAAATTTTCATTTGCCCACCAATGGAAAACAACTTACCTGATTGCTGCACATCTAAATTTTCTGATATAGTTGACATATCAATTGGAGGAAACAATGTCATAGAAAAACGCTCACAGACTATCTGCATTACAAGCTAGGAACACTGAAAGAATTTCTGTTAAGTTAGCAATGTTCAGCAAATTGACATGCCACAAATGAAGGCAAGCCCTGGCCACAAATAATTTAATTTCATTAATATTGAAACTTTGGAATGTGCTAAATGTTAAAACCCCAATAAAAGGAAAATATAACACAAGCTATATGATGGAACCTGATATATCTTCTTTTCAATGGAAGCTGGAGTTTCTCACTAAAGAATTTTCCTGCTTTCTTCAGCACTGGGAAGAGTCCAAGAAACCAGGACTAAGTAGAGAGACATTTCTAGCCCTTAGACCAGTGGCGTACCAAGGGGGGGCGGTGGGGGCGGTCCGCCCCGGGTGCACGCCGCTGGGGGGGTGCCGCGCGCCGGTCAGCTTCCTTCATTTCCATGCTCCCTCTGCCCCGGAACAGGAAGTAACCTGTTCCAGGCCAGAGGGAGCATGGAAACGAAGGAAGCTGACCAGCGCGCGGCACCCCCACAGCGGCATGCACCCGGGGGGTTCTTTCGCCGGGGTGGGGGGGTGTCCTTTCGCTGGGGAGGGGTTGGGCTGCACCGGGGGGGGGGGGGCTGCACCCGGGGGGTGGGGCGCATCGGCGATCCACCCCGGGTGTCAGCCCCCCTAGGAATGCCACTGCCTTAGACATACATGTTTGTCTCTTTCTGAACATTCTTCATATCTTCTGAATCACCCTAGAGATATTTATGATCTTCTTGGACAACTCTAGTCAAATGCTATCAAGTCCCTCTTTGGATGGCTCCATTACATCTCAAGGAAACAATTTTATTTTGATAAAACAGGCCCGTGACAGCGGCTGAAAAATTCAAGCCTTATCCCTTATAAAGTTTTCAAGCCTATCACTTACTGATATCGATAATGTTAATAATGAAGAACGTTTAGCAAATTCATTGGATGATCCATTAGTGGACAGCATAAAAAAAGATGTTAACCAGATTATTCATCTTGAGGCAGTGGGCAAAGAATAATTCTAAGAAATCATATTAAGGGTTAATTCTGTTAAAATCTGGGGTTTAAAAGTGGTGTTTGAATTCTAGCTTTTTACCTTGCAAGCAAGTAGTGAAGGAATGCAGGCTGGAATTAATTACTAGAACTCTGTTGAGCCAAAGGTTAGGAAAGGTCAGTGAGAAATGAGACTCTGTCCTTTGTGAATTGCCAATGCTAGCTGGAACATCTGTATATTATTAGGCATACTGAATAGTTTTGTAAGCAGGCATGAGCCAGACATATGACATATTGTAGTTTAAGAATAGGCTGAAATACTATTTAGAAGTGCTTAATATGTAGATATTCCTGATATTTAGAATATGTCTTATAAGAAATACTGATTCTGTGTATTCTGTGTAGTTAATAGGTAGAAAACCTTTTTAAATTCTGTATCAATTCTTTGTCTGATGTTTCTAAGCAAAGACTGCAGTGAAGAGGTCAAACATGTGTTTTGACTTATCTGCAGTTCTGGCTGGTTCAATGTATAAGCTGATAGGTGAAAAAGGTCAGGAAAAGTCTTGATTAATTATAGCTAAGTGTAGGACTGGCCTCCTGAAAGTAATAACAGACCATAGCCGTATGCTATTAAGTAAGACTGACTTTTGACCTCTTTAATGAATGCCAGAGTTTAGTTAGCAGTTAGTATGAACCAGACTAGGAATATGAGAATAACCAATCTCACTAGGGCCTCTTGGTCTCTAAGGGAACCCAGTTTAAGCTATAGATGAGACATTAATCATAAGGAAAATATAAGAGTTCTGGAGACCAAATGTCTGGCTTAAGGGGCCCCAGGTTAGAGGTCAGTTTGAGGAATACCAAACCTATGTAACTGATATTTCAAAAGTAATGATTGGTTGAGGCAAAGTGACCAATCTATTCCTTAACCAATTGGAGAGTAAGGGGGGGGCAAGGCTAGGAGGGGGATAGAACAGTATTTAAGTAGGAGCAGAAGCAGTTTACGTCAGAAGGAGCTCAGAAGAAAGGAAGAAAGCTGGAAGACAACAGGAGAGACAGCAGAAGAGAAGCAGCTGAGACAGAAGCCATAATATCAAAAGAGCTGAGAGAAAGAGAAGAGAGCTAGAACTGATGTCCTGCTTTGTTTGCTGGCAAATAAAGAAGATTTCTCCCTCATTCTGGTGTGTGCTGTCTGACTCCTGAAGTATCACAAATTCCTATCTGAATTCCTGCAACAATCTAACATCATTTACTATGTAAGTGGTGCTATCGCAAAATCCATTGCATGGTTGAACAAATGTGATTCATGTATAGACTTGCAGATCAATGGAAGAGAACATGAAATACTGGAATACATTGAATGTTGGTTGTGAGAGGAGGTTAATCAAGGAGGTTTCACAAAACCAACTGATCATACTTTTAGGATTGTTGTTCACTGCTGGTGTGAATTTCAGGAGTAGAAAATATCCTGTAACCCGAAAGATAAATTTCTGCCATTGCAGTCTCAGAGGTCACTGTTTTGCAAAAGCATGGACTATGTCAGTTCCAGTGAAGATTATGGGCTTATGCAGGTAACTGACAATTTGACAACTTCTGTTTTAAAAGACATGACTTAACTAAAATGATTGCTCAATGATTTTTTAATTGCTTGGCAAGAATCTAGTTAAAGGTCTTTCTGTTAAAATCCAACAAAAAGCTGCAAAATCCATCAAAAAAGAGAAAGATTACTAAACTGCAGATGATCCTTATAAAATGGAATGAACCACAGGAGGGGGGGGGGGGGTCTTCAGGGGGGATTGGGAGATTATTCATTAGTATCCAGCTCCTTTAAGATGTGGCCTGGGAACATCGAGCTGCAGCTTTGTGGCCCAATAATGCTAGCCAGGAAAAATAATACCAGTTTTTAGCTATTATTTCTCCAGACATGTTGTGGTTAGAGCACTGGTCTTGACATCCAGACGTGGCCAGCTCAAACCCCACTGCTGCTCCTTGTGATCTTGGGCAAGTCATTTAACCTTCCATTGCCTCAGGTATGAACTTAGATTGTGAGCCCTCCAGGGACAGAAATACCCAGTGTACCTGAATGTAACTCACCTTCAGCTACTACTGAAAAAGGTGTGAGCAAAATATAAATAATAATAATAATGTATAACACAAAATACAATAAGTTATGTACGCCCCTACTGCAATTTAGGTACCCCCATTTAGGCCGGCTCTGTGGCTGGTGGACGTGTGGGAACCTAAATGTTAGCTGTGCCCATACCGAGTTATGCTCAGTGGTGTGCTGGTAAAAGTTTAACAACAGGTTCTCCCCCTGTTCCACCTCTGCCCCCCCCTCCACCTCTGTGCCCCCCCCCCCCTCAAAATTGCAGAGCTGGCTATAGCCGGGGAGAGAGCCTGGGGGGGAGGGCAATGCATTACTCTTTCCAGGGAAAAAAAATGAAATGATCCAAGGTTCCAATCTAATTCATGTTTAATGTGGGATAAAATGCCATAAATAAGTATTTAATAAATATAAACATTTAACATTGAGCACCTGATTCTCAAAGTGGACATATTCCAAACACTATAATGAAAATAAAATGATTTTTTTCTACCTTTGTTGTCTGGTGACTTTTTTTTCTGATCATGCTGGCCCAGTATCTGATTCTGCTGCCATCTGTCCTCTTAACTCCGTTTCCAGGGCTTCCTTTCCATTTATTTCTTTACTTTCCTTCTTTCTTCTTCATTTCTTGCCCTACATCCATAAGTAAAAGCTGGGTCCTCCGCAGACTTGACTGTCCAGTGGATCCAGCTTCTGCCTATTTTCTCCATCCATGTGCAATTTTTCTCCTCTCTTCATTTTCCCTCATCTCATCTCCTTCCTCTCTCTTCCCTCCCCTCCATCCACGTCCAGCATTTCTTCTCTCCCTTCCCTCTTCTCCATCCATGTCCAGCATTTCTCCTCTCTCCCCTCCATTCATGTTAATCTCACTTTTTCCCAAGTCCATCTTAGCAATGGCTTATGGACTTCTCTTTTAGAAAATTATCCAAATCTTTATTAAACCCTCATATGCTAACTGCTTTTTTGATGGCAATACGTATGTACTTATGTACTCTGGTAATGAAAGAGTTTAATTATACATTGAGTGACAAAATATTTTCTCTGATTTGTTTTAAATTTACTACTTAGTAGCTTAATTGCATGCCCCCTAATCCTGGTATTTTCAGAAAGAGTAAACAAGCCATTCACATCTACCCGTTCTACTCCACTCAGTATTTTGTAGATCACTTTCATATCTCCCCTCAGTCATCTTTTCTCCAAGCTGAAGAGCCCTAGCTGCTTTAGCCTTTCCTCAGAGGGAAGTTGTCCCATTACCTTTATCATTTTCATCATCTGTCTCTGTACCTTTTCTAATTCCACAATATCTTTTTTGAGATTTGGTGACCAGAATTGCACACAATATTCGACATGCGGTCGCACCATGGAGTGATACAAAGGCATTATAAAGTCCTTTGTTTTGTTTTCCATTCCTTTCCTAATAATACATAACATTCTATTTGCTTTCTTAGCTGCCGTCGCAAATGAGCAGAGGGTTTCAACATATCATCAATGATTACACCTAGATCCCTTTCCTGGTAGGTGACTCCTAACGTGGAACCTTGCATTACGTAGCTATAGTTTGGGTTTCTCTTTCCCACATGCATCACTTTGCACTTGCTCACATTAAACATCGTCTGCCATTTGGATACCCAGTCTTGTAAGGTCCTCATGTAATTTTCACAATCCTCTTGCAATTTATCAACTTTGAATAACTTTGTCATGCCAGCAAATTTAATTACTTCACTAGCTACTCCCATCTCTAGATCATTTATAAATATGTTAAAAAGCAATGGTCCCAGCACAGACCACGGGGGAACCCCACTATCTACCCTTCGCCATTCAGAATACTGACCATTTAACCCTAGTCTCTGTTTTCTATCTTTTAACCAGTTTTTAATCCACAATAGGACACTGTCTTTTATCCAATGACTCTCCAATGTCCATTTTGACAGGCACTGATGCCAGGTTCACTGGTCTATAATTTCCCGGATCAACATAGTAACATAGTAGATGATGGCAGAAAAAGACCTGCACGGTCCATCCAGTCTGCCCAACAAGATAAATTCATATGTGCTACTTTTTATTTGTACCTGTCCTCTTCAGGGCACAGACCGTATAAGTCTGGCCAGCACTATCCCCACCTCCCAACCACCAGCCCTGGCACAGACCGTATAAGTCTGCCCAGCACTATCCCCGCCTCCCAACTACCAGTCCCGCCTCCCACCACCAGCTCTGGCACAGACTGTATAAGTCTGCCCAGCACTATCTCCGCCTCCCAACCACCAGCCCCGCCTCCCACCATCGGCTCTGAACCTTTTTTAAAACACTAGAACCTTTTTTAAAAATTGGCGTAACATTGGCCACTATCCAATCTTCTGGTACCATGCTTGCTTTTAAAGATAAATTACATATTACTAACAATAGTTCTGCAAGTTAATTTTTCAATTCTATCAGTACTGTGGGATGATTACCATCAGGTCCAGGCAATTTGCTACTCTTCAATTTGTCAAATTGCACCATTACATCTTCCAGGTTTATAGGCATTTCATTCAGTTTCTCTGACTCATTAGCACTGAATATCTTTTCTGGCACCGGTATCTCCCCCAATCTTCCTCGGTGAAGACCAAAGCAAAGAATTCATTTCATCTCTCCGCTATGGCTTTGTCTTCCCTGAGTGCCCCTTTTAGCTCTTGGTCATCTAGCGGTCCAAATGATTGTTTTGCCGGCTTCTTACTTTTAATATACCTAAAAAAAATTTTGCTATGTATTTTTCCCTCCAACACAATCTTTTTTCAGAGTTCCTCTTTGCCTTCCCTATCAGCACTTTGCATCTGACTTGCCATTCCTTATGCTGTTTCTTATTATTCTCAGTCAGATCTTTCTTCCATTTTCTGAAGGATTTTCTTTAAGCTTTAATAGCTTCCTCATTTTTTAACCATGCCAGCTGTCGTTTGGTTTTCCTTCCTCCTTTTTTAATACATGACACTGTCATATTTGGCCTGGGCTTCCAGGATGGTATTTTTGAACAGCATCCACATCTGATGTAAATTTTTGACATTCGTAGCTGCTCTAAGTTTTTTTTTCACCATTCTACTCATTTTATCATAGTCTCCTTTTTGAAAGTTAAATGCTAATGTATTGGATTTCTTGTGTGTATTTACTCCAAGGCCGATATCAAATCTGATCATATTATAACCACTGTTATCAAGCGGCCCCATCACCATTACCTCCTGCACCAGATCATGCGCTCTACTAAGGACTAGGTCTAGAATTTTTCCTCCTCTTGTTGGCTCCTGTACCAGCTGCTCCATAAAGCAGTCCTTGATTTCATCAAGGAATTTTACCAACCTAGAATGCCCGATATTATATTTACCCAGTCAATATCAGGGTAATTGAAATCATCCATTATTATTGTGTTCCCCAGTTTGCTAGCCTCCTTAATTTCTGATAACATTTCTACATCCATCTGTTCATCCTGGCCAGGTGGACGGTAGTACACTCCTATCACTATCCGTTTCCCCTTTATACATGGAATTTCAATCCATAGTAACATAGTAAAAGACAGCAAATAAAGACCTGTATGGTCCATCCAGTCTGCCCAACAAGATAAACTCATTTTAAATGGTATGTGATTCCAAGATGTGTTTTGTTTCCTGCAGAATTTTCAATTTGATTAAAGGCCCTCCTTAACATACCATGATAACCCTCCACCAATTCAATCCACCCTATCACTGCGATATAATTTGTACCTTGGTATGACAGTGTCCCACTGGTTATCCTCCTTCCACTAGGTCTCAGAGATGCCTATTATATCTCATTTTTAATTTAGTGCAATGTATTCTAACTCGCCCATCTTATTTCTTAGGCTTCTGGTATTCGCATATAAGCATTTCAAACTATGTTTGTTGTTCCTATTTACATCTTGCTCAGCAGCTGACAGTGTTAATTTGCAATCTTTTGTCTGCTTTTTATTTAAAGCCACCTGGTCTACTATGGTCTAAAACCCTCCTCCCTGCACCATCGCCTCATTCACGCATTGAGACTCCGGAGCTCTGCCTGTCTCTTGGGCCCTGCGTGTGGAACGGGGAGCACTTCAGAAAATGCTACTCTAGAGGTTCTGGATTTCAGCTTTCTACCTAAGAGCCTAAATTTGGCTTCCAGAACCTGTCTTCCAAATTTTCCTATGTCACTGGTACCCACATGTACCAAGACAGCTGGCTCCTCCCCTGTACTATCTAAAATCCTATCTAGGTGACGTGTGAGGTCTGCTATCTTTGCACCAGGTAGGCAAGTGACTAGGCAATCCTCACGCCCACCAGCCAACCAGCTATCTACATGCCCAATAATCGAATCACCAACTACAACAGCAGTCCTAACCTTTCCTCCTGGCCAGAAGCTCCTGGAGACACCACGGAAGCCAGGTTCATATCCCATTGCGGTTCCTTGTGATCTTACCCTAAATTTCCTAACCATCCATTGCCTCAAGTACAAACTTACCTCTGTTTACTAAGCTGTGCTAGTGGCTGCTGCTCAGCAATGTTGACACAATGGGCTATGTTGACACTAGAATAGCGTAGTAAACGGGAGGGAGGGGGGTGTTAGGTTGTAAGGCCTCTTGGGACAGAAAAATATCTTCTAAACCTGGCCATGGGATACAACTGAAAAAGGCATAAGCTAAATTCAAAAAACTCTTCTTTTTCTTTTTACTTCCACAAAACAAAAAACGTAGACATTAAGGGCAATTTTCAAATTGTCTGAACTGGAACAAAGGACAAGTATACATTTTACCCATGTGCTCTGCTCCAGTTCTGACAGTAAAAATACATGTGTAGTGTATTTTCACTTTGAAGATTGCCACGTGTACAAAGGATAATTTTGTTTGAAAAGTATGCGCAAACATTTGAAAATCTAGTTTTCATGGCTAAAAGTACACACATGGTTGAACAGCATACATATCCCTTTGTTTACTAAGCTACGCTAGCAGCTGCCATGCGCTAATGCTCACATAGCCCATTCACTCTGAATGGGCTTAGTCAGCATTGCCGTGCGGCTTACTAAACATGGGGAGTGTAATTTTCAGATAGCCTATCCACATGGGGAAAATGCTTTTACTTGCGTAAAACATTTTGAAACTTGTTCTCTATATGTTACAAAAAACAGTGCTTTGTAATAACATAATTTTTTGTTAATAACACATGTCCTTGGAAACTTAAATTAAGCTAAGGTCACAGACACAAGTGTTTTAAGGGCAATTCTATAACAGGGTGCCGAGATGGTTTATGGTTTAAGTTTAATATACTGCCATTTCATGTACTCACAGCAAGGTGGTTTACAATTTAGTTAAGAGCAGAGATTCCCAAACTGTGGGACTGTGGGTCCGGACCCCAAATGAGGCCACAAAATCTGCCTTTGGGGTCACGACCTAGGTGAGCTATCCAGAAGTGCTTCATTAGTCTGCACCTCCAGGGGGGGTCTCCCAGTTTTATTTGGCTGCAATTATGGGGTCACAGCCACAAAACGATGGGAAGCACTGGATAAGAGCCTCTTCTATAAAGAATGCCTACATTTTTTTTTATAGAATATTAGCGCAACTGGATATATATGTGCTTAACATTTACGTGCAAGCACTTATGCCCGTCACAGAGCTGATGTGAGAGTACCCATATAATTTACAGTATTCTGTAAGTTATGCACCTGCCCATGCTGCACCTCTGCGTATGCTGCCCTTACAAATACGTGCTGTGTGATAGTCTGCAGCGATACTCAGTGTCACTTTCTGGTTAAGTGCCACTGAATAATCAGCAGCTGGGATGCGCAGAGCAATTCCTACCAGGTTAAAGGAACCCTTTTACTAAACGGCATTCAGTAGGAATGTGCTCTTAATGCAGCGGAAAAAAAGGTTTACCGCTTAACACAAGACTATCTCTACTTCAAAAGCTGGGCTCTTCAATCAGGCCTTTAATGGAAAAAATAAATTACACCGGCTACACATACTATAGCACAACATGTTTACCCACTCCTACCCTAGCTAAGATAATGTTCAAGAACCTTTCTGACCTCATTTGCAACTTTCTTTAAACTAGTCCCTTATTTTCTTACTTCTGTTACTCTCTTTTATCCATCTATATGTTCCATCTTTGCTTATACCCTATACTGTCTATTAAAATGTTTTATTGTGTATTGTGTTGACATTATAATGCCATACTTTGTGTTATTTGAATATTTTACTGCTGTAATTGTCAAGGACCTTTGACTTATTCTTGCTGTACACTGCCTTGAGTGAATTCCTTCTAAAAGGTTGTAAATAAATCCTAATAAATAAATATGTTAAGTGGGTATTTTCAGAATAGTGCTCAGAGGGCAGGCTGGCATATACACACATACGTGTGCATATATGCCAGTACCCTAAACATTTACACACATACCCTCAGATTCTATAAACGGTGACTAAAGTTGCAAATCTGCACACATAGCCGATTTGCACATGCAACTTAATTGTTTAACAAGCTAATCAGCGCTGATAATTGGCCAATAAGTAATTATCGGCACTAATTGGACTAATTAGAATTTACATACGCATCTTCTAAGTGTCTTCTGTAAAGTGGTCCGCATAAATTCTAATGTGTGGATCACAAAGGGGGCGTGGCCATGGGAGGGGTATGCTGAAAATTACACACACTGTTACAGAATGTGCCCGATCTGCACCTAAATAAGACTTGAGCATTTACACCAGGTTTTACTTGGTGTAAATGGCTGCGCCTAAATTTTAGTTGAGGGACGGCCACTACATGTATTCTATAAACTGCGCCTAACTTTAGGTGAGGTTTATAGAATATCACTAAACGTGGGGTTTTTTCCACGCTGGTTTTTTTGGTGCCATATATAGAATCTGGCCCATAATGCACAAGTAAATGTTAGCACTTAGTTTACAGAATAGTCCCACTGGTGCATAACATTCAAAGAACAGTACCTTTCCATCACAGCAAGGCATTCTTTTCTCCACGTGAACCGACTACCCCGCCGTAATCTGAATGTCCCTGAAGTAGCACTAACAGGAGGAGGCGTTTGTCTCCATTCTGAGTCTTCTACTGGTATGGGGGCAGGTCTCATGCTCAGTGTAGCCCCTAAAAACAAGAACAAATATTGTATGACCCAAGAGACAGAAAATCTTGCTTTAGGGCCTATTAGAAAGGAAAAATGCAACAAAACCATAGGCTAACTGAGGATAAAAGCTATATATTAACAAAGAGAATTCATCTATAAACAAAGGCTTAGAGAGTAGAACTTCCCAAGCTGTGGGTCGTGACCCCAAACAGGGTCGCAAAACCTAAGTCTGGGATCATGACCTAGGAAGCCGCTCCATAGGATGTCATTGTCTTGCACTGGGCTGAGCGCCACAAATCTTCTGCAGCCATGTGAATTGTGGTCGCAGCCACAGAAAGATTGGTGAGCGCTTGCTTACAGCCAGACTTAAGCTTAGAGAAAGAACACGAGCAAAAAACTGGACAAAGTCTAAAACTGTATTATGAAATACTGCAAAAACGTTTCAAAGATTTAACTTCCTGCAACTTAAAAAATCCACCCCTTCTAACCAATAAAATGTGCAAGCAATACTTTGCAAAGTGTTGTAGTATTCTTACCTAAAGTGTTAAATATTAAACCTGTGAAAACAAAATGAAACATTGACTAGGAGTATAAACAGGGTATGGGGGTGTAAACTAGGCCATGGGGGTATAAACAGGGTATGGAGGTAGGCTAGGGTATAAACTAGGGTATAGAGGCAAGCCTCATGCTCAGTGCAAACCTGAGAAAACAAACAAATTCTGACTAGGGTATAAACTTTTGGGACAATGGCCTGGAATGCAGCTCTGGCACTTCTTTTCAAACTCCAGAGCAGAAGGGATGTTCTGCTTCAGCTTTCAGAGAAGAGGAAGCAGAGCAGAGAACAGTCCCCTCTTCTGCTGCTCCTGTCCATGGTCCACCTGTTCTCTTCCTCTGGTTGCATAATTCCTTTTTTATCGTTTCCCTGTGTTCCCCGAGAGCTAGGAGATCTTTGAACCAAGTGCACACATATAACCTCTCACCAACTGGGAGGTAAGTAGCACTTGGCCCAAAAGACTAGCTTATCCCTCATCTTGCAGCCGGACTTCTGTCTGCATCTTAGTACTGATAAGTAGTTTAGTTCTCTTAGTGTTCTAAGAAAATAGAGATACCTCAACTAATATAAAGTCCCTCACACTCATGAGATATATCTTATGCTACTTATCTCATATTTGCTTCAAATTAACTAAAAGGTCCTAGAACTAATCTATTGCTGATGAAAATGCCCAATTAAACCTGGTAGTGAAAAATTTCCTTCCCATACTCTTAATTGGCTTAAAAAAAGTATAAATATAAAACTGAGACTGGGATAGATGGGAATCAAAACTAACAAAAAGCATTACTACCTTTGATTATTTCTTTTAACTGGCTTTTAAACACAGAATTTTACCTAGACACAAATTTCAGTTGAACCCAAACTTCCCTTTTCCCAAGTTTCAAGACAATTTTCCCATATGACAATACATATGTGTGTAGCTTCCTTACCATAATTGTAGTTGCTGTCTCAGCATTCTCTTGGATTAATCAAATTAACAAGCTGAAGAGCAACAGAAAGCCAGGACGAAATGGTCTTCACTCCAAAGTGCTGAACGAGCTCAAATATGAAATTGCTAAACTAATACTAGTAATTTGTAACTTCCCTCAAAATGACGATGATACCAGAGATTGGAGGGTAGCCAACCTAACACCAGTTTATTTTATTTATTTATTTTAAAGAAGGGATCCTGGGCTGCTCCAGGAAACTATAGATGTTCTTAAGGTGGCCAAACAGGTAGAAAAGGTGACAGCGAAATCTAGAAGGATGATTGAGTGCATACGGAAAGGTGGACCGATTTTCCCGGAAGTCCCATTTTATCCCCATGAAGGCCCTTCCTTCTGCTGCCACCCTTGCCACGGCCTTTATCCAACACATTTTTTGCTTACATGGTCTCCCTCTGCGGATCATTAGTGATCGGGGCTCTCAATTCACTTCAAGGTTCTGGAGAGCTCTGTGCTCTACCTTCAAGATTACCACTCACTTTTCGTCTGCTTACCACCCACAGACCAATGGCCTTGTGGAATGGGTCAATCAAACTCTCAAGGCCTTCCTACGGATGTACACTAACAGTCGACAGAATGACTGGTCTGCATTGCACCCCTGGGCAGAATTCACCTATAACAGTTTTCATACTGCCTCTCATACCTCGCCATTTTTTACAGTGTATGGATGCCATCCTCATCTGTCGCTTCCAATCCCTCAGACACAAGCCTCGCCTCTGTTCCACCGGACTCTCACTGATATTCAGGATATCTGGGCCAAGGTCCAGCAACATCTTCAGCGAGCCTTGGCTAAGTACAAGCTCTTCGCGGATCGAAAAAGATGAACTGTGCCAGTTTTTCAACTTGGACAGGTCTGGCTCAGCACCAAATACTTTAGGCTTCGCCTACCCTCCTTCAAGTTTGCTCCCCGATTCATAGGGCCATTTCCAGTACAATCTCGGGTGGGGGCGCTCACTTACCATCTCCAGTTACCAGCTAACCTCAAGGTTCACAACGCCTTCCATGTAGCCCTGCTTAAACCATTTTTAACATCCAGATGGCATCCGGAACCCAAGAAGATCATCGTTCCTGATTCCGAGCCTGACCCTGAATTTGAGGTAGAGGAGATTCTAGACTCCAAGCGTCAGAGAGGACGACTATTTTATCTGCCATCCTGGAAACATTTTGGCCCAGAGGACAATTTCTGGGAGCCCGCTGCTAACGTCCATGCTCCTGACCTGATTCGTGATTTCCATGACCGCTACCCACTGAAACCCGGAACTAGGCAGAGGGGGGTCCTTAAGGAGGGGGTACTGTCATGTCCCCTACCTCAATGCAAGCGGTGTCCTCGGGCTATGCGGGGTCCTGTTAACATGCATACTTGACTGGCACTGCCTGAGCCATGTGTTTGTAGTCCTCTCTGGGTTTGTTCAGGCTCCTTAATTGCAGGCTCCTTAATTGCTTTGCTTCCATGCACCTGGTCTGCTCTTCCTCTGCCTGGCTTCCCTTGTTTCTCTCCTATTGGTCTTCGGGTTCCTCCTTCCCCTGCTCTTGTCCTATGGCTGTGCCCCTTCTCCCTGCTGATGTCAGACACCAGCCCATCAGCTGACCTCTCCTAGTAGGTGTTTCTAACTCTGTAGTCTGCTTCTTATCTACTGGTCCCTCGTTGCTGACTTTGCCTGTACCTCGATTATTCTCTTGCCTGCCGCCTGCCTACTGACTTTCGCCTGCATCTGGATTACTCTCTTGCCTGCCGCCTGCCTAGTGACTTTCGCCTGCATCTGGATTACTCTCTTGCCTGCTGCCTGCCTACTGACTTGCCTGTACCTGGATTACTCTCTTGACTGCTACCTGCCTACTGACTTGCCTGTACCTGGATTATTCTTTTGCCTGTCGCCTGCCTACTGACTACCGCTTGTACCTGGATTACTCTCTTGACCTGCTGCCTGCCTGGCTGATACATTCATCACCCCACTTCCAGCTCCGTCCTGTAAGTCCTACAGGCCGCCCGCACCTAGGGGCTCAACCCCTGGGGAACGGCAGTCAGCGCAGGTAAAACCCGGGGTTGTCCAGCCGCCAAGTAGAACCTGGCCCGAGTACCTGGCTCAGCAACGCTCTACTTGGTACAAGAACTCACAAGTCTGACAGGCCAAAATGCTGAAGAAACTGCAAGGGCATCCTAACAAGCATGGGATGTGTCCCCCCGAGTGCTGCCATGGGAGAGGAAATGGCGGAGACTCCCAACATCGGCACATCAGTGGCCGAACGTGCTGCCAAAGCAGCATCCCCCATCGCAGCCTCAAACACCAATCTCGGGGCCTCCGACCCCATTTCATGGACACTTGATTTGGGTTCCTCTCCCAGAACCAGCATGATCTCTTCACAGACGCGGCAAAGGCCACTGTGTGCAGAGACCATGCGGCGCGCCGAACAGGCAGCACACCGGCGGACCTCAGCCTACGAGGACTTGTGGCTCAGTGGTGCCCAGCAAAACGCATCCTACCACCTCTATAGTCCCCTGTCCCAGTGAATCCAGCAGCTGCATCTACTGGCACCAAAACACGCCGCTGTGGCTCATGGTTCTGCAATATTTTTTTTTTAACTGAACTCCCTTTGCCGCTGCCTTTTTTTCCCCACTGGTGCTCACCTCCTGTCCAAGATCTCCTCAAGGAACTCCTCCCAGGCAAAGCGGGGAAGGAGGTCAAGGCACAGCTGCACTAACCAAGGTGGGTGGGGAGGGAGGGACCCAGAGACCAGAGTGTGCACTCCCAACAAAGCACAGGGGCCAAACCCGAGGCCCAAGAGCTCTAAATGTGTTCTTCTTTCTTTTCAGTTCCTGTAAGTACTTATTGTTTTTTGTTTTTTTTTAATTCAAATACCCCCAAAATCAAACTAAGAGCTAACCAAACAAAGAATGAAAAGAACCAAGCAAAAAATGGGGCCAACTGCACAGACTCACCTACCTCTGCTGGGAGACTGAGAAATACTGAGCAGGTCAGGGTTGCACAGTCCCTTCTACAGATGTCACTAGTTCTCAGTGTCCCTCTGCAGGTAAGACAGCATATTACTCACTCATTGGGAATGGTCTGGAGTAGACGATAAGGAAATGAACAAGAGGCAAATCTTTTTCAATTGAAAGGAAGCTCTGGAATGAGGGGGCACAGAATGAAGGTGAAAATGGACAGACTCAGAAGTAACCTGAGGAAATACTTCTTCACAGAAAGGATAGTGAATTCATGAATCGGCCTTCCGGTGGAAGTGGTGGAGACGAAAACAGTATTTGAATTCAGGAGAGCTTGGGACAAGTACAAAAGATCGCTAAGGGAGTGATAAGGAGAGTAGATGCCACGGATGGGCAATCGGGATAGGTCTTTATCTGCCTAATATGTTTATATGGATCAAGTGAAATCAGTTCTTCTCCTTTCTCTTGACTTATCTGCCGCTTTTGATTTGGTTGATCGTTCATTTCTTCTTCATAAACTACAATATACTGGACTAAAGAATACAACACATGGTTTACATCTTATCTTTCCAACCTTTCTCCTTAGTCAGCAGTGTCTTCTTTAACATTTTTCTAGTCCCTCTCCTGACCCTCCTACAATCCTTGGATTTTACAGCCATTGTTTACACCGATGATATACATATTCTCTGTACTATAGACTCTTTAGCCCGCTTTCAAATCCACAGTATTAACAACAAATTGACAAAAATAATGGATTGGCTCAGGACTAATAAACTTGTTCTTAATCCTAATAAATCAAAGATCCTTTTCTTCACAGACTGTGCTTCAAAGAAGTCTATAACACCTATCCTTCTCTGCTCTGTTCCGGTTTAGCACTATGAGAATTCTAGGAGTGATTATCTAGAATTCTCTTTCCTTTACTTTTCAGATCTCCTTAGTTGTGAACTGGTCATTTTTCAAGGTTCACATGATCCTTTCCATACAATCCCTATTTCACTCTCTAAGTATCCATGTGACACCCCTAAAGCAGCCCACTGTCTGCCGTTTTCTCATTGCATAACATATAAAATTGTTCTACATGTGTACAGAATGCATAGCTCTGACGAACCTCTTAACTTATCACGACTTTTGACCCCATACTGCCCAACCAGATCATTTTGATCTTCCCAACACAACCGCCTAATTGTCCCCTCGTTTTGTGAAATTGTCTATGATACCATCTGTCGTTCAATCTTTTCCATTCATGGACCTGAGCTATGGAATAAGTTCCCACAACATCTTAGATTTACCTCATCCCTACCAAAATGTAAAAAAAAGAAAACTTTTCTTTTTCTGATACCTATACTAGATGCTCTCGTGGTGGAGTGTGCTGGTAGCAAAACAGACTTGTATAGCTTACCCTTATGAATTTTTCCCCCAACTTTACTATGAAAATTGTAGTTCTACCACTCCTCCCTATACTTTTCTTTTATGTTTTTAACCTCTATTTTTGTTCCCTTATCCTATATTAGGCTGTAAGCCGCTCAGACAGCGTTCTGATGGGCTGGGTAGAAAGTTGGAAACTTGGAAATAAACTTTGTAATGTGAACTAATTCAAAACGTTGCTGTTAAATTGATCACTGGTGCTCAGATGTTTGATCACAGTTCTCCCTTGTTAAAGGCAGAACACTAGTTGCCAATATCACATAGGATTCCATTCAAATTATTGGCATTAGTTCATAAAGTACTACATTGTGCCAAACCACTTTTTCTGTTCTGCTGTTTGAGTCCTTATTCATCTTCATCTACTTTGAGACCTTCCCAGCAACATTTGCTGGTAGTTCCTTCCTTTAAGATTATTAGTCTAGATATTATTTGCCGTTCTGTATTCAGTGTTACCGCACCCACTCTTTGTAACAACCTCTCGCTGCATCTTAGGAACTTTCTTATCAAAAATGTAAGACTGGCCTTAAAATTGTTTCTTTCTAAGGCCTCGATTCCTAAGCCATAGTTTTAGAAGTCTGCTGCTTGGGTGGGTGCCAGTGTGGAATTAGGGTCCTGGGACGTTCTATAGCAGGGCTATTCCTTCCCTTTCCAATTGATGACTATAACTTTCCTCCTCTTTCCTTTTGTTTTAGTCATGCATTTTAATTTTTTTCTTTTTTTAATGTGTTTGGACTTGATCCTTTCATGTAAAGTGCCTATATAGTTTTCTAATTAGCAGTATACCAAATAAATATGAAACTTGAATTAGAGCCATTATATATACATACATATATATATATATATATGAGATAGAGATATAAAAAGACAGATATAAATATAGATAGATCTAGATATAGTCATATCTAGATATCTATCTATATTAATATGTTTATTATATTCATATATACAAAAACAAATATTTTCTTAAAGGTTTCTAATAGTCACATTTTCAGCATTATTTTAAGCCAAACAGTCAACTGTGTAATGGTTCTTGCAAGCCACCCGAGTGCACTGAATTATGATTAATTATGTTGCTGTCTGTGCTTCATGGTGGCATGGAAGCTTGAACAGTATGGTGACAGGCAATATTTATGGCACTATGATGGCTAAGAACATATATCATTTGATTTCTTTTCATTCATTAACAACTCTGTTATTTTTCATGCTGTAATTGTCAACATTCTCTTTCAAAACAATGTTTTACTTTAAACTGCTGGATATTTTTAAAGGAGAACTGACTCCCTCACAGACTGCAACTGATTATTGTAAGAGAAAACTGTAACAGTTATGCATCTGACTAAGGTCATTTCTGTGTTTCAAACTTATGTTTGTCCTTAAAGAGGCAATTATATAACAGGAGGCCACCATTTCAACACCAAAATAACTTGGGTAGTGAGCCTATATGGATATTTACATGCGAAAGTGTCCTTATAGAATCTTAGTGGAACATAGCACTGGTGAGCTTAAATGTGGGTGTTAATATTTGCGACAGCTGTACGACTTGCGTAAATATTAGCATCTAAATGTGACACTCTTTAAGTAGCGCATGTAAATGTTGGCCTGCCTATACCCCCACCCTGTGAATGCCCCTTTAACATTTACTCGCTAAGGCCCTGAAGCTCAAAAGTAAACACAGACACTAGAGGCCATTAGCAACGTATTAGAGCCCACATTTACTTTCGCAGAATGTTCAGAGGCCCGGAGCATGGGAACAAACGAGCGTGCATACGAAAAATGCAAGTAGCATGCTAATGTAGTCAAGCTGATGTTAATGAGGTCATTTAGTATTCCTCCTCAATGCTCAGAAAAAAGGACTGAAACAAAACTGTTTTACTGCTGCAAAAAATAACGCTAGGTCGGACCAGGCACTGGGCTGTTGGAAGTGAGGATTTCTCATGTTTCTCTCATGAATCTTTCTGCAAAATCTGCCAGTTTTGATTGCTTTTGGAAGCAGAAGGAAGCCCATGCAAGCCCTTAAACGCTGGTCGTGAGAAACAGCAGACCCAAGCGAAAACACACTTTGGTGTCTGTTTCCTGCATCTAAATTTAAAGCATTCAAGCTAAATAAATGTTTAAAACGCTTATATTTAGGCCGCAGAAAACAGACGCCAATGTGTGCTTATGTTCGAGTTTTACCAGGCGCATGTACACAGTAGCCGCCAAGCTTACCACGGAACTCTTCTGCACATGTGCCAAGCACAATCCTCCCATCAAACTCCCTAATGCTTAACACTATGAGCGTGCCTATATTTGTACCTCATTAGCGCTGAGCATTAGGACGTTGTTCTTCTGTGCTGTTCCAGTGATATTTTTACTGTGCTATTCAGAATAGTGCTGGAGTTTTGAGCACTGGGGCCTAAGGCACTTACACACTAATTACAGAATAATGCTTAGGCATATTTACTGCCATTTATGCTTAACTGTACACTTTTGCAAGTGGACGACAGGATTGTATATATGTAAATACGTACAAGACACTTAAATTTAGGCAACCTCTTATAGAATGAGGGAATAAATTCATTTGCAAAAGCCATTTTATCTGCTACAGATGGCACACTTATCATACATCAACATAAGTCTGCTGAAATAGCAACATTTTATTTGCTGTCTGTGGTCTGCATGATGTTTATTTAAGTTTAAAACATGACCAAAATGAAAAGTGTCGATTAATTTTTAAAAAGTCCAGTGAAGAATGAATAGGAAGACTACAATTTCAATAAATTGAAACAAAAATGAGGCGCAATGAGTCATCAGTGACATTACCAATATGACAGTTCTTGACTAGTCAGATGGCCTGGATAATAAAATCTAAGGTACAGTTTTGAAAATAGCAAGTAACGGAAACACACAGAAAAGGTAAAAGAGGAAGCAAGACTAGAAACAGCCAACAGAGACTTCAGGAAGGCTGTAACTGTATCTTGGGTTTCTAGCAATTTTCTCTCGAAACACTCTGATATTCAAAGCCATTGTCCCAGATAACAGCCACTGCCAGGCCTATCCACCGATATTCAGTTGAACTATTCAGATAGAGCTGCTAAATATCATACAGACCACCTTATCGCTATCCAGATAATGCTGGGATGGTATGGGGGCAGCACAAAGGTGAAGCTAGAAGATATTTTGTTAAAGGAAATATTTAGGGCACAGTTCATGCTATTTTATTCAATGATACCTAGTTACTAATAAATATATCTATATATATATTTTGATGACTCAGGAACATATTAAGTTGTTTCATTGTATTGTACAAACAGCGTTATCATCATATCCATCTTCCTTGAATGCTCTGTGTGCCTATCAGGTGTTTCATTGATGTTGTGCTGACATCGTATGTATCATATCTATGTCATTTGAATGCTCTTCTACGCAAGCTATTATGGTATCATTTGTTTGATATTGATAGTTATATTTCTGATATATGATTGTTCTGCAGCGCTGTTATATGTGAACATAAGTGTTGCCACACCGGAACAGACTGAAGGACCATCAAGCCCAGAATCCTGCTTCCAACAGTGGCCAATCCAGGTTACTAGTACCTGGCAACATCCCAAGATAGTACAGTACATTTTACGCTGCTTATACTAGAAATAAGCAGTGGATTTCCCCCAAATCCATCTTAATAATGGCTTATGGACTTTTCTTTTAGGAAGATATCCAAACTTTTTTTTAAACCCGGCTAATTACACATTGAGTGAAGAAATATTTTCTCTGATTTGTTTTAAATGTACTACTTTGAATCTTCATTGTGTGCCCCCTAGTCCTAGTATTCTTGGAAAGAGTAAACAAATGATTCATGTCTACCCGTTCCACTCCACTCATTACTTTACAGATCTCTATCATATATCCCCTCAGCCATCTTTTCTCCAAGATGAAGAGCCCTAGTCGCTTCAGCCTTTCCTCACAGGGAAGTCATCCCATCCCCTTTATCATTTTCATTGCCCTTCTCTCTACCTTTTCTAATTCCACTATATCTTTTTTGAGATGCAGTGACCAGAATTGCACACAGTGTTCGAAGTGCGGTCGCACCATGGAATGCCATGGAATGATAGAAAGGCATTATAACATCCTCATTTTTGTTTTCCATTCCTTTCCTAATAATACCTAACATTCTATTTGCTTTCATAGCTGCCACCGCATACTGAGCAGAGGGTTTCAATGTATCATCAATGATGACACCTCGATCCTTTTACTGGTCGGTGACTCCTAATGTGGAACCTTGCATCAAGTAACCATAGTTCAGGTTCCTCTTTCCCACATGAAACATTTTGCACTTGCTCACAATAAACTTCATCTGCCATTTGGATGCCCAGTCTTCCAGTCTCATAAGGTATATTTCTGATGCTGTATATTTTTAGAAAGGCATATAACATATCTGTTTTGATTTGACTAATAACTACATTGGTTTTTATATTATTCGTTTAATGTTATACCTTTTCTGTTTATAGAAGACTTCTCGACTGTACTCCGCTTTGAATCTATTAAGGAATTAGGTGAATTATAAATCAAAGAAGAGAACAGAATAGAGTATTACTAGGTTTCAATTTGCCATCTTCAAGTTTACCTCATTCAGGGGTCCTTTAACAAAGGCAGGCAATCATATTTTAGCACGTGCGTTAAATATGATTCTGCTAAAAGCTAGAGACACCCATATATTCCTATGGACATCTCTAGCATTTAGAATGCCTTTGTAAACGACCCCCTCATTGTATTCATGCTTAATATTTGGTAATTTTACTATTGCTATGTTTTTAACAAAATTGTAAGTTTTATGCTAAACTGCACTGTGAATCTCTTCATAAAGGCAGTTAATATATCACAATCTAACATAATAATTTGCACCTCCAACGTTCTGAAGCTGACTCCGAGGCAGTGAAGCCGTGTAGTGTTTGTAGGGTTCGTAATCGCCCAGGGAAAGAAACGAGACGTCAGAAGGAGAAGGGACCAACCACAGGCCTCGCACTCGCTCTCAGTGCTCCACCCTCGGAGGGAAGGGAAGGCTGAATATAATATTCACCCACCGGAAGTTCGTTCCCTCCCTCCGAGTTCCAGGGTGGTCGTCCTTCCCCCCTCCCTCCCAGTTCCAGCGTCCCCCCTCCCAATTCCAGGGTGCCCCCTCCCTCCCAGTTCCAGGGTCGTCGTCCCTCCCTCCCTTCCAGTTACAGGCCCCTTCCCTTCGAATTTTAAAAGTCATCCTGATTTACCTCGCGCGGTAAAAAGCGTGCAGGCTCAGCACTTACTTCCGTATTCCCTTCTCTGTCTCTCAGCTCTGGTCCCGCGCTTGCGGAAATAGGAAATGAGGGTGGGACCAGAGCTGAGAGACAGAGAAGGGAAAACTGAGTAAGTGCTGAGCCTGCACGCTTTTAACCGCTGCTGCCGGCCGCCGTAACCCCGACGAGATAAGTCAGGATGACTTTTAAAATTTGGAGGGAGGGGTCCTGGAACTGGGAGGGAGGGTGGGACGACGACCCTGGACCTGGGAAGGAGGGAGGGGGGACCCTGGAACTGGGAGGGAGGGAGGGGGGACGCTGGAACTTCCCTTAAAAACATTAGTGGCAGAAGGTGATTACCTTGCTAGTGCCCGTTTCATTTTAATGAGAAACGGGGTTTTTTACTAGTAACTAAATAAAACAAACAAACTAAGGTTAACAGTATAAAACAATTGCTCCTGTTGATAACTTGCCCCCTCAGACTGCTAAATAGAAACTATGTGGATAAAATGGGACAGCAATAAAGCTGTCCTAGCTTTATCCTGTTAGCTGTCTGGACAATAGGCTCAATATCACAGTTACGTGCATAATGGCTCTGGACATAGCACTACCTGGATATTTAGTGCTGGCCTAGATATCAGTGCTGAATATCAGTGTTATTCTTTAGCTGTGGTAGCTGGTGTTTAAAAATCACAGACTAACGGGGGTTGAATATCAGCCCATAAATCTCCAGTTATACATATGTTCCCATGACTCTTGAATATGACTGCAGCTTGATCATGTACAATTTGGGATACATGGAGACTCTTTTTCAAAGCACTTAAACTAGGTTACAATGGAACTTTGAAAGTCTAATTGCTTTGAAAATCAGCCTATGCTTTATATTGTTCTTTTTTTGTTTTTACCGGGGTTTGTCTTCTCGAGCTGGTACCATCTGTAAAATGCTCTTTTCTTTTGTTCACTCAAGTCTGACCCTTGCTGCAACAGCCAATGGGAGATCCGGCTCTGACTGATACCTATAGGAAACAAAGCAGAGTTAGTAAAATCGTGTACGGAAAAGAAAAATAAAGACTAAGTGGCAGAAAAAGCAAAGTCGCTCATCTGTAATAGAAGGCTATCAGTCCTCACACATGGATGATATCAACTAACAGCCCCAGTTACAGTAATGACTGCTACAGTTTCCAGAGCTTTCTAACATGCTCTGCTGAGCACGTGCAGGTTATCCTGTGTCACGGTAATGTGAGAATGCTCCCCTCAGTTCGTTATATACCAGTTCCTTTTGGAGGTCAGAGGACTAAATGAAGACCTATTTTCTGCTGTTTTTGGAGAATATTTGTTACAGGTATGCAACCTCGCTTGCTCCGAGGACAAGCAGACTAGCAGTCCTCACATAAGGGAATCCCTAGCTACAGGCTGCCATTCCAGTCTTGACTACTGACTCTAAGGTCCCCTTTGGGCCTTCTCTAAAGGTTTTAGGCATACTACTTAACCAAAACCTGCATTTCCAGTCGCAAGTTATCATGTAAGGCAATTTTGCCAGTAGCTCCCTCGTTTTCCCCATTACCCTTAGTATGACTGTAACTGTTTGACTGTTATACCGTCCTATATTTTATGGAGTTCTTTTCTTTGCTTTTATTATGGTTTTGATTGTACATCACTCTGGTTTGTATATGTAATAAGGGCAGTTTTTTCAAGTGCTACTAAACATAAACCCGTATTACACACATCACATTTTAAATTCTGATGCTAGTTCGCAAAGTTCATTATTCCAGCAACCCTTTCTATCTCTCACAACTGCTGACTCCTTAATCCCCCTGTTAGGACAATATGGTCATCACAGCAGAACTGTTTCGTTATTCTTCCTTTCTATATCATTTATCTTGACACTATTAGAACTAAAATATTTAGCTTGGTCCGTCCCTCTGCTATGTGCTTCCTTTGGTCCTCACAGAAATTTAAAGAAGGTCTAAAAAACATTTTTGTTTCAAGATGCATATGAAATATAACTTTTGCATCTGAAAAGAGACATGTGGACTATTCCTCATCACAGTAACCCTCAGATCCATAGATATAACCCAACAAACAGAGCCAGATTACCCCTTTAATGGACCCTATGCAAATGCATGTGTTGGACCTTCCACTATAATGTAAATACATTTTAAAACTCCCAAAATGGGGCCTCAGGTGTTTCTGATTGCAGAGGAAAAGCCAACTGAAGAGCACTGCACAGAGGGGTGGGGGAGAACAGACAGACCTCTGTGGCTGGCAATGGCTCTTTTTCCCCCCCCCCCCCCCCCCCAATATTTCTTTTTGCCAGCTGCTAACTTACTAAGGCACAAATATGCCTCGGTAGCCACTGAATTAGCACATTTCAGAGGGCTTGGTATGAGTTTAGCTGACAATTCTTAATTATGGACTTTTAAGAACCAGGCTGATCTGACATTTTGTTATATGTTGTTTGTATATTGTGGTATATTGTACATTGTTTGTATGTATGTTACCTAACGTCCCAATTAACCTTATTAGCCCACCCATATGACTCCTGTTCTGATGATCATTATATCTTGTCCTTGTCTCCTAATTCTCCTTCATGCTTATCACCTAGTCTTTTCTTCACCATTTTCCCTACACCATACCCCTCCATGTTCATCTCACTTATTCTTAAGGCCTCTCTATAGCTATGTTTACTACAGTTAGCAATATTCTCCTTACATGACTTTGTAATTATATTTACTTTGTAAGTCGCATTGAACCTGCCCTGTGTGGGAAAGCGCGGGATACAAATGTATTAAATAAATAAATAAATAAATACTACAGATTATAAATATTTGTAAATAAATAATGTGCCTGGTTTGGCTATATCATAATCCTGCCCTGCTCACAAATGATCAGACTCTGACTCACATTTCATGAACTAGATAAGCAGACTAAAGGCCCCGTTTACAAAGGTGCGCTAGCGTTTTTAGTGTGTGCTAAAAATTAGTGCACACTAACCACGTAGACGCCCATAGGAATATTATGGGCATCTACACGGTTAGCGCACACTAAAAACCCTAGCACACCTTTGTAAACCGGGCCCTGAGTCTGCATGGGAGTAACTTTATAAAGGTAGCCAGATCCTATTGAGCGGACGGGTTGTTTTTGGCCCTTTTGAGACATCCATGCATGTGCTTCGAAAATGAGTGCCATAGAGTATATTCACACATTTACACCTACTCCAGAGCAGAACTAAATGTGTGCATTGGCATTAATGCACTACTGCGGCTGGTTCACGTTTTGAGACAGTCATGAAAAAAAACAGCCGAAGTAAAAACTAATGACTGCATTAAACAAATAAGCTAAATGAGTCTATTTTATACAACTATACAGAGGCAGAAACACAGTTTTGAAAAGAGCAAGGAAGCTTCAAACTACAAAGAGAAAGGGGGGGGGGGGGATTCATCAAGTAGGTTAGGGCTGTACTGCACGTTATTTGGCCCTTAACACGTGTTATTTGGGCCCTACCCACACTTGACTTAAAATACTGCAGCCAAATTTAAGTCTCTGTGGGTCAGGGAGTAATTCATATTTTGCATCTCATTATTAAGCAAATACCCTAATGTGAATTGCGGTGATACACATCAAGTCACATTAGGGCCAAAAAAAGCATGGTAAAATAATCCCAGCTTTTTGCTGGTGTTATTTTACTGCCCAGGAGCATCGGCCCTCCCCCCCAATCAAGCCCCCCTCTGGCCTCAGAGCATCGGCCCTCCCCCCCAATCAAGCCCCCCTCTGGCCTCAGAATCCCCCAGGGCAAGACCCCGCTGTCCCTATTCCCTCAGGGGCTACCTTTCACAGCATTTGTTGTCCAGTGGGGGAGGGGGTCTGGGCAGTCTTCGTTTGGAGGTCCATGGGGCTTCTGCCCCATCCAGTGCTGCTCTTAGAATGGCGTGACTACTACTAGGGGTCAGATTTCCATATAAAGAGATATTTCCTTATATGGAAACCTGAGCGGTAGTCGCACGAGGCTACCCCTCAAAGACTCCCCAGACCGCTTCCCCCTCAGGATCACCAATGTTGTGAAAGGTTACCCCTGTGGGGAATAGTGGCGGGGGGGGGGCGGTTATTTTATTGTGCTTTATAAGGCAGGATTCAGCAACCTGTGGTATCAGGATCCCGCAGGTTGCTGAATCCCACAGGAAATGAAGGTGTGGTAAAAGATGAACTTTTACCACACCTTCATGAATCCTCACCCCTCACCTCAAAGTGAACTATGAGGAAAAAGGAAGTCAAACTGAGGAAGGCCAACGTGAAAAAATGCACTTCAAATGTGAAAATATTTACAGTGATTTGTCATTGCAACAAAAAACAAAACCAACATGCTCCACAGAAAAACAAAATAAAGGGGGCCTGCATGACTGTCATTACATGAAATGTTCCGTTCATGCTCAACAGAGCACTTTAGAAAGCTCTGGAAGCTTTATAGTCACTCCTTCAAGCCAATGAACCAATGATGTCATAAATGTGTGAGGACTACTTGTTTATGGAGAAACATATTTTCAGAGGCATGTAACAGGACACAAAACACATTTAGTTTTCTGTCTGTACCACTAAGCAGCAAAAATTAAGCACAACAATACAAAAGAGGTGCCAAGCAGTAAGGATAGTCAGTGTATGCCAATATGCCAGTGGAGGAGTGGCCTAGAGGTTAGCATGGTGGACTTTGGTCCTGGGGAACTGGGTTCGATTCCCACTGCAGGTACAGGCAGCTCCCTGTGACTCTGGGCAAGTCACTTAACCCTCCATTGCCCCAGGTACAAATAAGTACCTGTATATAATATTAAGCCGCATTGAACCTGCTATGAGTGGGAAAGCACAGGGTACAAATGTAACAAAAAAAAAAAGTTATATATTCAACCAGGCTTGTTGTTTTCCCAGTAATGTATATTGCTCTGAGTGGAGTGGAAGCAGCAAAGGGCGACATCAGGATTTTGACTACAAAATGATTTTTGAACAATTAATCTAGTCTTTCTCCTGATCATGTTTCTCCACCCAATAAGCATTTGTCCTCTCATAGGCAGATGATGTATAAAGTGTGTTAGGCTTTGTGTACAGGCTAGCTCAATTTTGTGGGCGCCCTACATAGAAACGAGTTTTGCGCACAGCTTATTTAAAACCCAGAGTAATGAAGATGTTAGCTATTCCGCGCAGACGCAGAGAAGAGCACAGAAGACCAAAAGGCTTAGCACAGGGTTTTCTAAAGCTAGAGTTTTAATGAAAGGTATGAGAAGGACTAAAAGGTTAGTTCAGTGCTAATGAGGATTTATGCCTGTTTCTTCTTTTTACTGTAAGCATCAAGGACTCCTGATTGTTCTGGGTTTGTTGAAGAAGAGATGCTGATGGGGGAGGTGTGCTGGAATAAAGGAATGCTGGACTGTTGGGTAGCAGCACCCCAAGCTGCTGGCACATGATTGAATGCCCCTCTGCGCATAAACAGTACTGCAAAAATGTTTGTATGTATAGAACAGCATTCTAGCTCAGACGGAAATATGCATGCAACTCAGGGCACCCATACCATTTTTCTTATGTGCTAAGTATAGCTGCCTGTAGCACAGGGGAGAAGAAAACCCAGACACTCCCACACTGAAGCAAGCAGAAACAAAAACAGTGGGAATGACCAACTAAGTGAACCAGGATGACTGAAAACAAATTCCTTTTATTAATAGGTGCTCAGATTCCAAAGTGGACAGAAATGCAACAACTTGATTGAAGTCTTGTCAGTGGAAACAGGACCCGTTTTGGGTCTGCCTTCAATCAAGTTGTTGCATTTCTGTCCACTTTGGAATCTGAGCACTTATTAATAAAATGAATTTGTTTTCAATCACCCTGGTTCAACTGGCTGGTCATTCCCACTGTTTTTGTTTCTGCTGCTAACTAGACCCATACGTGCCTGTATCTGGCACACTTTCCCATCTTAGTGCATATTTATTTATTTATTTTTATTTTTGTTACATTTGTACCCCGCGCTTTCCCACTCATAGCAGGTTCAATGCGGCTTATACAGCCTGTTTACCAAGTTATTTGCTTATTGCACTAGGGTGCACTTTTTTTTTTCATTTTTTCAAACATGCATTAGGAAATCCTATGCTGAGCATTAGTGCAGAGCTCTAGAACAGCCTGGCTGATACAGAAAGCGTCAGTCATGTGCTGTTCTTTCTACCCTCGGATAGAACAGTGTTTTTGTATAGCGGGTGTCTGATGGTATGATCTAGCAAACAAGTATCTTCAGTTGATAGTATTTAGAAAGGAAATCTCTATCACATGAACTCTACAAAATGTCTTACATGGACTCTAGTAATCCATTACTGGATTCCATCAACCATCTGTTCTCATTATCATTTTTTCTTTAGCTGCCCTCTACTTCTGATCAGGTCCCCATATCTCAAAAAGTCTTCAACAGCTTTTTTTGTTTCTTCAGAATATCCTCTCCACTGAATTCTAATATTTCACTTATGTGCTCACTTCCCAAATGACTGACATTTGGGTATTTTAATGATAATATCAACCTGTACCATTTAAAAAGAGCAGAGTTTAAATTAAAGCACTAGCTGGATTACCATTTTAAGTTAACCTGTAAACTGTTAAATCTTATATTTTACAAGTTATTTGTTACTTGTAAACCCTGCACACATTACTAAATATCCCTGTTAACAGTACTTTTTAACCTATACTATGTTGCACAATAAAAAATATAGTTATCATGAGATAATTGTCCCCCTGCAAAGAGCAGAAATGCAGCAAATCTCTTGCCAGGGTAATTAACTCAAGACAAACAGTAAACACTCCCTTGAAGCTGGCTCTTTCCTTGCTTTTACTGTGAGAACAGAAAAATTAATCAGTATTTTGGAGTGAAGTGTTGAAGCTGGCAGCCTCTGATTAATAAATAAGCAGTGGGAACTCAGTACTGCCTAGTTTAAATTAGCCAGAGTTCTCTAACCTCAGCCAGGTTTTAATAAAATCAATCATGTTAACACAACTGTTAGCAGTTTTGCTTATTTGCAAACAATGGAAAAAAAAACAACAGAAAAATATCATTAAAAAGCATGTTTAAAATGTTCTGGCCTGTTATTGAGGACAAGATAAGAAACAACAGTAGACCTGTATTGTAGACACATTGCACACTGACAGAGGCTTAACTCAAACTCTCTACATCAGACTGATCAAGGCTTCTAATAAATTGCATTGAACAATCTAGTGCACATGCAGAGAAAAACTATAACTCTGTAAATTATCACCAGAGTCCTGCACAAAAAGGGAGGAGGAAATCTTATATGGATGCCTGTAGAGGGCAACAGAACTCCAGTCAAAGGCTGGAGTGATGTCATAGTAACATAGTAAGTGACGGCAGATAAAGACCTGAATGGTCCATCCAGTTTGCCCAACAGTCACATTCATTATCAATCTAAGGTTAAATCAACAATGAACATGATATTATATACTTAATCATGGTCTTTCTTTGGTGTTTCTGGAACATACACCATAGAAGTTCGCCTGGCACTGCCCTTATGTTCTAACCACTGGAGTTGCCGTCAAATCTCACTCCAGCCTATCTGAATCCGTCTTGTCAGTTGCAGGACACAGACCGTAAAAGTCTGCCCGGCACTGTCCTCACATTCCAAATAATTTGAGTTTCCTGCGAAACTCTCTCCAGCCCATCCTAACCCAGATTGCTGTATGCGGGACTCAAGACCATACAAGACAGCCCAGCACCGGCCTTTAATTGATACAGCCAGAGCTGCCATTTAAGCACCACTTGACATGCAAACGCATATAAAAAAGAAAATTTAAAGGGTTGCATATCATTCATTCTTCAAGACTTATCATCAAATGTTTTCAGGGTGGGAATGACCCCAACATCCTGCTCAGTAAAGACCAACCAGCTGATGTTCAGCAACCATTCAGTTTTGAGGAACTGTTAGCCTCCCCCCCCCCCTCCTTTCCATTTAAAAGCTGCTCTAATTTCCATTTTAAAGGTTAGTGTCAACAGTCTGATTCTATGAAATAGGCTTGCCCTTCCTCAGAATACTGTCCAGTTTCTAACAAATCTAAATTCCTCTTCCATGCACCATCATCTCATTCACACACTGAGACTCTAGATCTCTGCTTGTCTCTTAGTCCTTCATGTAGATTTCGGAGCATTTCTGAGAATGCTAGCCTGAAAATTTTGGATTTCAACTTTCCAACTAACACCTACATTCCAGAGCCTCCCTCCCATACCTTCCTATACTGTTGGCACCCATGCACCAAGATAACCAGGTCTTGCTCAGCACTGTCTAAAATCCAATCTAGATGACATGGAAGGTCTGCCACCTTTGTTCCGGTCAAACAAGTAATCAAATGATCCTCCTCTCCACCTACTATTACTACTACTTATCATTTCTAAAGCGCTACTAGACGTATGAAGTGCTGTACACTTGAACATGAAGAGACAGTCCCTGCTCGACAGAGCTTACAATCTAATTAGGACAGACAACAGGCCAAACAAGAGATAAGGGAATATTAAAGTGAGGATGATGAAATAAGGGTTCTGAACAAGTGAATAAGGGTTAGGAGTTAAAAGCAGCATCAAAAAGGTGGGCTTTTAGCTTAGATTTAAAGACAGCCAGAGATGGAGCTTGATGTACCAGCTCAGGAAGTCTATTCCAGGCATATGGTACATCAAGATAAAAGGAACAGAGTCTGGAGTTAGCAGTGGAGGAGAAGGGTGCAGATAAGAGAGGTTTACCCAGTGAACGGAGTTCCCGGGGAGGAGAGATGAGAGTGGAGAGGTACTGAGAAGCTGCAGATGGAATGCACTTATAGGTAAACAAGATGAGTTTGAACTGTATGCGGAAACGGATAGGAAGCCAGTGAAGTGACTTGAGGAGAGGGCTAATATGAGCATAACAACACTGGCGGAATATTAGTCATGCAGCAGAATTTTGAACAGATTGAAGAGGAGAGAGATAGCTAAGTGGGAGGCCTGTGAGAATCAAGTTGCAATAGTCTGAGCGAGAGGTGATAAGAGTGTGGATGAGGGTTCTGGTACTGTGCTCAGAAAGGAAAGGGCGAATCTTGCTGATATTATAGAGAAAGAAACGACAGGTTTTAGCAGTCTGCTGAATATGTGCAGAGAAGGAGAGGGAAGAGTCAAAGATGACCCAAGGTTACGAGCTGATGAGACAGGAAAGGAGGCAGAAGAGAGGGTTGAAGTACACACACAAGAACAAAGACAAAAAGCACCAAGGACCGTCAAGTTTGGGACAATCCAAAATCTTCTGAAAGGCCAGAAATGACTGCTTAACCACTTGAGATATGCGGGGACAGACAGAACGAGCAATTCAAAAGAACACCAAGAGAAGAAACAGAATCTTTAAAAGGAACAGAAATCCCTTTAACACAAGGTAGGAAACAGGGAGATCTGTTTTTCCCGGATAACCCACAACACCTCTGACTTTGCAGGTTAAGAATAAGTTTAAGTAGGGTTATCCAATCAGCAGTCTTGTCTAGACCATGTGTCAGGCTATTCTGAAAAGTTTGGTCCCATGAATCATGGGCAATAAGAAGCTGAATGTCATCTGCATATGCGTAAGCACTGAAACCCAGATCCCTGATTGTGGCCAAGAGTACAAAAAAAAGACCCCCTCCCCCCCCATTAAAGTCAGAGCCATAATTGCTCCCTGTACAACCCCCAGAACTGGGGGGGGGGGGGGGGGCATAGAGACTTGTCAATAAAGCACCTGAAAGGTATGAAAAGAAAATAATCCACAACATTGAAGACTACACTAATTTACTTAAAGTTGTTATCCACCTAAGGGCTAGATGATCAAAGGCAAATACAGGCACTAAAGGCCATTAGCGCTGGACTAGTGCCCACGTCTGCCTGTGCCCTACGATCAGAGCCAGCGAACACATGTAACAATGAGCTTGCTGGCTCTTAATTCAAGTAACATGCAAATGCATGCTAAACTGAGCATTATGTATTCCTCCCCAAAGCACAGTGGGCAGCGCACCAAATATTGTTGCTGCTCCCACGGCAAAACCTATGCCAGCTCAGAGCTGGTGTTAGGGTTTGCAGAGCATTAGGGGTGAATGGGGAGTCATGTCCAGCCACCATTTTGAAGGCGGTGCTCACAGGAAGAAGGTGTGCAACTCCCTCCTCCTGCTTGAAGCTATAGGAGGTTTGGGAGGCTTGGGGGGCACTAGGCCACCAGGGAAAGCTATTTGTATGTGTGGGAGGATGGAGGTCCACTAGACTTCCAGCCCTTTTGTGTCTGGGTTGGGGGGATGGAGGTCCACCGGACTTCTAGCTCCTTGTGTGCAGGGGTGGGTAGGGGGGCAGGAGGTCCAGTGGACCTCCAGCTCCTTGCGTTAGTCTGTTTGACAGGTCTGGGCTTTTTTGGGGACAGCCTGGACCTGTCACACTACTTCTGCAGGAGGATTGTGCCTTGGACGCATGCCCAGGCACAATCCTCCCACAGAAGTGAATAGTGTACATAAATTTGCATGCTATTAGCTTTGATCATCAGGGCTTTATTTCCCCGCATTGTTCCGGTGCTAATTTTAAAGCGCTATTTGGAACAGCGCAGGGAAATTGATCATCGGCCTGTAAGTGCTTCTGAATATCAACCCCAACATTCTAAGTACAGAGTGAGCATTATTACCAAACATATGTTTTGAAACAATGCACAATTCAAGATGAACACTGGATTCCTTGAGAGAACCAGCTCCTCTTCATTGTGTTTTTTCTTTAGCATGTGCCAGGAATAATTTGACTTTCTTTCTGATATGATGCTAAGCTTTGGTCCTTCAAATTATGTACCTTTATCTTTCAAATACGAAATGGCACTTACCTCAAAGAAACACGAAATATGAGGCAAGAAACTATCTCAGACTACTCCTCCCAAATTGCAAAAAAGTGATCTACCAAACTGTCCCATCTGCAGACTTCACTTACCTAGGAACCAAATGGTGGAATTCCTTACCACCCAAAATAAGGAATATACTAGACTCCGCAAAATCTTCAAATCGTTCCTATTCAAACAAACCCTCACAAAGAATGACCATATCTCAAGCAATTAATTATTACCTGAATTGGTTATTACTCTATTTACCATTAACTTTCTCTTTGCTTCATGTTCAATTTCTCATTCATAACAGATTTTCTAAATGTTAAACATCCATAGCTATACCAGTATGTTTATGATGCTGTATTGTAAAATTGGATTCTTACAACAAATTACTTTCTTATGCATTATTCTTTGTTATGTATCCAATACTGTTTATTGTAAGTCACATTGAACTCAAACTTGCTTGGAATAATGTGGGATATAAATAAATAAATAAACTGTCTTTGGAAGTTTTGGTTGATAGACTGAACCATTAGCACTAGTTTCCAGATGACATTAATGACTGTAATACTACATGACCATGCATACCCACAAAAATTTGATGAAATTCCAAAGCAGCTTCTACATGCAGAACTTTTTACCAGCTATTCTGCCCCTTTGCTACCTCATAATGAATATCTACTGTAGCTAGGTATAACCATGTGATATCAGCTATGGGAGGAGAGAGAGGATACCTACTCCTGAGTTTGCTATTATTAGGAAGTCAGACATAGATTAAAGGAGATAAGCTGCATGGAAGCAAAGGCACTCTCCTATGTGTGTGAAACACCACCTGTACAATGCATCTAACTCCAGTTGGTAGTATAAAGCAACAAAGAGCATTAGTCAATTAAATTGCTCTAATGCTGGATACATTCCCTGCCAGCACTTCTGATACAATATTAATATGCTCAGTGGAGGAGCAGTCAAGATACAGGAAACCTTCTGAGGGGAGGTTTTGTCAATGTTTTGAACACCCATAATTAAAGCACATACAAATATAACATTCATAGGTGGTTTAATAATAGAACTGGGATTTAAAAAAAAAAAAATGTTTAAAGAATATGAAGGGCTGCATTCCCCTGGTATGTTGTACTGGTGGGACTGCAGGGTTTTCCTTTGAAAATAAAACTGGCTGTGGGAATGGGCTCAAATATCTGCATAGGCCTTCCAAAATGAAAGCCCTAAATGCACTCGCTGTACCCGGCTTGGGAACACTCTCCCTCACCCTTTTTACACCCAGAGGGATGTGGACTCTTTCCATGGCTCTACTTTTTATGTGTGTATGTGACTGTACAATTTTATAAAAGTCCCTTGTTGCAGGCTTTATAAACAGGAAACACTTTATAAAATTATCCCCCCCCCATGACCTGTTATTTTGACAGCAACCAACTGTGGGAAAATGGACAAATGAAACTTTGGAGTCATCAACACCATCACCATGAAGCAAGTTTGGGATGGGAACTGATAACTGAAATATACACCCCCCCATCCCCCAGTCTAACAAGGATAATTTCAGAACACATTACCAACTATTTTATAGAAATTCCAATGTGTCTATATAAGATATCAGGGGAAAGCAGCAGAAATCACTCCTAGATCAAAGCTGCAAACATTAATGCCTGCTCATGAGCAGGTATAAATGATCATGCATATTTTATAAACATATATAAATCACGATTCTGTCGGTGCTTTGACTTAATTTCACCCTTGAACACCCCTACTCACTAGTTGTCACCATGCCTACTTTTACAGGTTATCCTCTGGGGTAATTTTATAAAAGACTTTAAGCAGTAATTTATATACCCATCTTGGTAGAATTTTACTCATTTATATGCAGATATGGTCACATGTGTATGTAAATGACCTCTTATAAAATATTGACTGGCAGAAAAGTACATGCTTTGAAATGATGGCACGCACTTTGACGGTGGGAATGCACAGGGGTGGGGTATGGGTGGAGCATGTACATCCACTCCTCCTCTAGATGAAATCTCTCTCCTGCACCATTTCTAACTTTATGTGCATTTTAACTTAAGTTCTTGCTACAGCCAAGGGAACTCTACTACTACTACTTATCACTTCTATAGCGCTACAAGACTCTGCTTCTGTTCCTGCTACAGCCAAGTAAGCGTTGCTTCTGTTCCTGATGCAACCAGTAAACTTGCTACAACCAAGGGAACTCTGCTTCTGTTCCTGCTACAGCCAAGTAAGCTTTGCTTCTGTTCCTGATACAACCAGTAAACTCTGCTTCTGTTCTTGCTACAGCCAAGGGAACTCTGCTTCTCTTCTTGCTACATCCATGAGAACTCTGCTTCTGTACCTGCTACTGCCAAGGAAGTTCTGCCTCTGTTCCTGTTACAGCCAAGTAGCTCTGCTTCTGTTCCTGTTGCTGCCTAGTGGCTTCGCTCCTATAAAAACCTTCTGATCCGGAAAAGTCCCGCTGGCTGCCAGCACCCGGGGGCTCAACTCCCGGGGAAAGGCGGTTGGCTGGGTGAAGACCCTCAAGGTTATTGGCTACTCCTGGTCCTAGGACTAGGGTTAACTCACATTCCACACCACTCAGCCTGAGACAGACTGGATTCAGGCAGGAGCGCTACATTTACTTAATTTTGTTTCTCACTGTCTCTTACTTCTCAAGCTGGGGCTTTCCATCTTCTTTACTTTCCTTTTTCTCTGGGGTTATATACCAAAAAAAAAACCTTTACAGGTATCTTTTCTTATCAAGCAGTCCATATTTGATGATCTTTTGAACTCAGAATTATGCCTTCTTCTCTATCTTTTTGTAAACGTTTGAAGACTTTACTCAGGTGCTGACCTCTCTGTACCTGAAGCAAACTCCTCCAAAGTAATAACAAATTTGGACCTTTTAAATTCCAAACTTCTCAACCTGCTGGCTAAGGGCAAATTTGGAAGTTAAATCATTTGAAAATTCTGGTCCCACCCAGAGAATTGCCTTAACTCAGTAGTTAGCTGGCACTTGGGACGGTTTGATATAACGGCTGAAGTGGAGGGCGGCCACTGTAAACTCAAAGTCCTGGATTTCAAGCGTGCTGACTTTAGTAAAATGGGGGAATACCTGAGGAAGGAGATGATGGGCTGGGAGGACAAACAGGAAGTGGAAGGGCAGTGGTCCAGGCTGAAAGAAGCAATAAATAGGGCCACAGACCTTTATGTAAGGAGAGTAAATAAAAGCAAGAGGAAAAGGAAACCGATATGGTTCTCCAAGCAAGTGGCTGAGAAAATAAAGGCTAAAGAGTTGGCATTCCAGAAATATAGACAATCTCAAGAAGAGGAACACAGGGAGGAATACCGGATGAAACTGAAAGAAGCCAAGAGAGAGGTACGTCTGGCGAAGGCGCAAGCGGAAGAACAAATGGCTAGAAATGTAAGGAGGGGCGACAAAAATTTCTTCAGATATATTAGTGAAAGAAGAAGGACTAAAAAGGGAATTGTGAGACTAAAAGATACAGCGAACCGCTATGTAGATAATGATGAAGAAAAAGCCAATTTACTAAATAGCTACTTTTGTTCGGTTTTCACTGAAGAAAATCCTGGAGAAGGACCGCGAGGGACTGGCAAAAGTACACCTGAGAATGGAATGGATATAGCACCGTTCACGGAAGAGAGTGTGTATCAACAACTTGGAAAGCTAAAGGTGGACAAAGCCATGGGACCGGACGGGATCCACCCCAGAATATTGAGGGAGCTCAGAGAGGTCCTGGCAAGTCCTCTTAAAGATTTGTTTAATAAATCCTTGGAGACGGGAGAGGTTCCGAGGGATTGGAGAACGGCGGAGGTGGTCCCTCTTCACAAAAGTGGGGATAGGGAAGAAGCTGGAAACTACAGGCCGGTAAGCCTCACTTCGGTTATTGGAAAAGTAATGGAAACCATGCTGAAGGAAAGGATAGTGAATTTCCTGAAAGCCAATAAGTTGCAAGATCCGAAACAACATGGTTTCACCAAAGGGAAATCGTGCCAAACGAATCTCATTGAATTCTTTGACTGGGTGACGGGAGAATTAAATCAAGGACGTGCTATGGACGTCATCTACTTAGATTTCAGCAAGGCTTTTGACACGGTTCCCCACAGGAGGCTCTTAAATAAACTAGATGGCCTGAAGATAGGACCTGAAGTGGTGAACTGGATTAGGAACTGGTTGACGGACAGACGCCAGAGGGTGGTGGTCAATGGAGTTCGCTCAGAGGAGGGAAAGGTGAGTAGTGGAGTGCCTCAGGGATCGGTGCTGGGGCCGATTCTGTTCAATATATTTGTGAGTGACATTGCCGAAGGGTTACAAGGTAAAGTTTGCCTTTTTGCGGATGACACCAAGATTTCCAACAGAGTGGACACCCCGGAGGGTGTGGAAAACATGAAAAAAGATCTGAAGAAGCTAGAAGAATGGTCTAACGTTTGGCAATTAAAATTCAATGCAAAGTGATGCACTTAGGGAGTAGAAATCCAAGGGAGACGTATGTGTTAGGCGGGGAGAGTCTGATAGGCACGGACGGGGAGAGGGATCTTGGGGTGATAGTATCTGAGGACCTGAAGGCGACGAAACAGTGCGACAAGGCGGTGGCGGTAGCTAGAAGATTGCTAGGCTGTATAGAGAGAGGAGTGATCAGCAGAAGAAAGGAGGTTTTAATGCCCCTGTATAAGACGTTGGTGAGGCCCCACCTGGAGTATTGTGTTCAGTTTTGGAGGCCGTATCTTGCGAAGGATGTTAAAAAAATGGAAGCGGTGCAAAGGAAAGCTACGAGGATGGTATGGGATTTACGTTCCAAGACTTATGAAGAGAGGCTTGCCGACCTGAACATGTACACCCTGGAGGAAAGGAGGAACAGGGGTGATATGATACAGACGTTCAAATATTTGAAAGGTATTAATCCGCAAACGAATCTTTTCCGGAGATGGGAAGGCGGTAGAACGAGAGGACATGAAATGAGATTGAAGGGGGGCAGACTCAGGAAAGATGTCAGGAAGTATTTTTTCACGGAGAGGGTGGTGGACGCTTGGAATGCCCTCCCGCGGGAGGTGGTGGAGATGAAAACGGTAACGGAGTTCAAACATGCGTGGGATATGCATAGAGGAATCCTGTGCAGAAGGAATGGATCCTCAGAAGCTTAGCTGAAATTGGGTGGTGGAGCAGTTGGGGGGAAGAGGGGGGTGGTTGGGAGGCGAGGATAGGGGAGGGCAGACTTATACAGTCTGTACCAGAGCCGGTGATGGGAGGCGGGACTGGTGGTTGGGAGGCGGGTAATACTGCTGGGCAGACTTATATGGTCTGTGCCCTGAAAAGGACAGGTACAAATTCAAGGTAATGTATACACATATGAGTTTGTCTTGGGCAGACTGGATGGACCATGCAGGTCTTTTTCTGCCGTCATCTACTATGTTACTATGACTTACTTGTCCCAGAAATAATATTTTAATTACATAAATCAATGTGTGTGTTTTTTTTTATTTATAATGAATTTTCAAACTTTTTTACAAGACATACTCTTGTTATTCAGAAACACAGCAGGAAACAAAAACAGATAAAATAAACATCATGAAGGCAAATAAAATCAATTTTCTTAGACCACCATCATTTAGGAAGCGTGGCTAAAGTATAGGAGATTATTCTCTTACATATATCAACTGTATATACAGTGGGGGAAATAAGTATTTGATCCCTTGCTGATTTTGTAAGTTTGCCCACTGACAAAGACATGAGCAGCCCATAATTGAAGGGTAGGTTATTGGTAACAGTGAGAGATAGCACATCACAAATTAAATCCGGAAAATCACATTTTGGAAAGTATATGAATTTATTTGCATTCTCCAGAGGGAAATAAGTATTTGATCCCTCTGGCAAACAAGACCTAATACTTGGTGGCAAAACCCTTGTTGGCAAGCACAGCGGTCAGACGTCTTCTGTAGTTGATGATGAGGTTTGCACACATGTCAGGAGGAATTTTGGTCCACTCCTCTTTGCAGATCATCTCTAAATCATTAAGAGTTCTGGGCTGTCGCTTGGCAACTCGCAGCTTCAGCTCCCTCCATAAGTTTTCAATGGGATTAAGGTCTGGTGACTGGCTAGGCCACTCCATGACCCTAATGTGCTTCTTCCTGAGCCACTCCTTTGTTGCCTTGGCTGTATGTTTTGGGTCATTGTCGTGCTGGAAGACCCAGCCACGACCCATTTTTAAGGCCCTGGCGGAGGGAAGGAGGTTGTCACTCAGAATTGTACGGTACATGGCCCCATCCATTCTCCCATTGATGCGGTGAAGTAGTCCTGTGCCCTTAGCAGAGAAACACCCCCAAAACATAACATTTCCACCTCCATGCTTGACAGTGGGGACGGTGTTCTTTGGGTCATAGGCAGCATTTCTCTTCCTCCAAACACGGCGAGTTGAGTTCATGCCAAAGAGCTCAATTTTTGTCTCATCTGACCACAGCACCTTCTCCCAATCACTCTCGGCATCATCCAGGTGTTCACTGGCAAACTTCAGACGGGCCGTCACATGTGCCTTCCGGAGCAGGGGGACCTTGCGGGCACTGCAGGATTGCAATCCGTTATGTCGTAATGTGTTACCAATGGTTTTCGTGGTGACAGTGGTCCCAGCTGCCTTGAGATCATTGACAAGTTCCCCCCTTGTAGTTGTAGGCTGATTTCTAACCTTCCTCGTGATCAAGGATACCCCACGAGGTGAGATTTTGCGTGGAGCCCCAGATCTTTGTCGATTGACAGTCATTTTGTACTTCTTCCATTTTCTTACTATGGCACCAACAGTTGTCTCCTTCTCGCCCAGCGTCTTACTGATGGTTTTGTAGCCCATTCCAGCCTTGTGCAGGTGTATGATCTTGTCCCTGACATCCTTAGACAGCTCCTTGCTCTTGGCCATTTTGTAGAGGTTAGAGTCTGACTGATTCACTGAGTCTGTGGACAGGTGTCTTTCATACAGGTGACCATTGCCGACAGCTGTCTGTCATGCAGGTAACGAGTTGATTTGGAGCATCTACCTGGTCTGTAGGGGCCAGATCTCTTACTGGTTGGTGGGGGATCAAATACTTATTTCCCTCTGCAGAATGCAAATAAATTCATATACTTTCCACAATGTGATTTTCCGGATTTAATTTGTGATGTGCTATCTCTCACTGTTACCAATAACCTACCCTTCAATTATGGGCTGCTCATGTCTTTGTCAGTGGGCAAACTTACAAAATCAGCAAGGGATCAAATACTTATTTCCCCCACTGTATAGCAATAAGTAGCAATAGATACAAACATGAAGGCTACACATGATTACCTGTGCTTTACTTCTATTTCCAAAATCATTATTATTTTATCTTTTTTAAATCAAGAAAAGCTTTTAATTGCTCTGGGGAATAAAACATATATTTCGTCTCTCCATATCGGACCAAGCATTAACATGGATAAGCAAGAAAAAATGTTCCCCCTAAATTCAAAGTTTCCTGTTTCACTGCCCAAAACAATTTTCTCTATTCTTGAGTTAGTTTAGTAACATCTGGATAAATCCAATTTTTTTTCTCTCCAAAGAACACATTTGAATATTTAAAGTCTTAAAGTCCCCTCCCTACCCATCTTCAAATCCTTGCTCAAAGCCCACCTCTTCAATGTCGCTTTCGGCACCTAACCATTGTACCTCTATCCAGGAAATCTAGACTGCCTCAATCTTGATTGACTGCACTTTTTGTCCTTTAGATTGTAAGCTCCTTTGAGCAGGGACTGTCCTTCTTTGTTAATTGTACAGCGCTGCGCAACCCTGGTAGCGCTTTAGAAATGTTAAATAGTAGTAGTAGTAGGCATTGAGATCTTGTTCAAACACAAAGGAAACTAGAAGCGTAGCTCTCTCTGTAGCATTTTCTATTGATTGTTCCTAAATAGCAGAAAAATTATTCAAATCAATATTTATATCTTCTCCATCTTCTTCTCCTTCTTTCTTCCTGGGATTCTTAGGCAGATAAAAAATCTTATTAAGAGGAGGAATAGCGTCCTGTGGTATTTTCTAATTTTCAACCAAATATCTTTTAAATAAATTCAAATGACTGCTTCATGGAGCAGCTGATACAGGAGCCAACAAGAGGAGAAAAATTATAGACTTTAAACTTAGTGGAGCGCATGATCTGGTGCAGGAGGTAATGGTGCTGGGCCACTTGATGAAAGTGATTATACTATGATTAGATTTGATATCGGCTGTGGAGTAAGCACACACAGAAAATCCAATACGTTAGCAATTAACTTTCAAAAAGAAGATTATAATAAAATGAGAAGAACGGTGTAAAAAAAAAAACTTAGAGGAGCAGCCGTGAAGGTCAAAAATTTACATCAGGTGTGGATGCTGTTAAAAAAATACCATCCTGGAAGCCCAGGCCAGTTATATTCCATGAATTAAAAAAGGAGGAAGGGAGGCCAAACGACAGCCAGCAAGGTTAAAAAGTGAGGTAAAGGAAGCTATTAGAGCTAATAGAAAATCCTTCAGAAAATGGAAGAAGGATCCAACTGAAAATAATAAGAAACAGCATAAGGAATGGCAAGTCAAACGCAAAGCGCTGATAAAGAAGGCAATGATAGACTCTGAAAAAAAGACTGACTTGGAGGGAAAAGCACATAGTAAAAATTTTTTTTAGGTATATTAGAAGCAAGAAGCCAGCAAAAGAATCAGATGGACTGCTAGATGACTAAGGGGTAAAAGGGGCAATCAGGGAAGACAAAGCCACAGCAGAGAGATTAAATGAATTCTTTGCTTCGGTCTTCACTGAGGAAGACTTGGGAGAGATACCGATGTCAGAAATGGTATTCAAAGCTGATGAATCAGAGAAACCGAATGAAATCTCTATAAACCTGGAAGATGTAATGGCGCAATTTGACAAATTGAACAGAAGCAAATCATCTGGACTGGATAGTATTCATCCTAGAGTTCTGATACAATTGAAAAATGAACTTGCAAAACTATTGTTAGTAATATGTAATTTTATCTTTAAAATCAAGCATGGTACCGGAAGATTTAAGGGTGGCCAATGTAATGCTAATTTTTAAAAAAAGGTTCCAGAGCTGATCCAGGAAATTATAGGCCGGTGAGCCTGACGTAGGTGCTGAGCAAAATGGTAGAGACTATTATAAAGAACAAAATTACAGAGCATATTCAAAAGCATGGATTAATGAGACAAAGCCAACATGGATTTAGTGAAGGGAAATCTTGCCTCACCAATGTACTACATTTCTTTGAAGGGGTGACCAAACATGTGGATAAAGGTGAGCCGGTCGATATTGTGTATCTGGGTTTTCAAAAGGCATTTGACCTCATGAAAGACTCCAGAGGAAATTGGAAAGTCATGGGATAGGAGGTAGTGTTCTATTGTGGATTAAAAACTGGTTAAAAGATAGAAGACAGACAGTAGGGTTAAATGGTCAGTATTCGCAATGAAGAAGGGTAGATAGTGGGGTTCCCCAGGTGTCTGTGCTAGGACCGCTGCTTTTTAACATATTTATAAATGGTCTAGAGGGGGGGTCACGTGATGCTTTAGAACGAGGCGGACGTGAATCTGGGCTCTCCCGGTCCTCGACTCGATCTTTTTATACTAAAGACCCTGCAAACGTGAAGTGAGACTGAACTCTTTCATTTACCAGATCCAAGAACTGCATGGACAAATATATGAGTGTCGTTCCAAGGACAATGCCCCCCAAAAGCGCAAAAAAAGATAAAGAACCGGCGAAGGTGGCGGGAGGCCTAGAGGTTGGAACACCGCCACCCAACTCGGGGGCATTTACAGCCGAGCAACTGCAGCAGCTGGCAGAAGTGGTGAGTGCCGTGATTGACCCGAAGTGGGAGAAAGTTGCCGCACAACTGAATGCGCTAGAGTTACTCACCACAGAAACAACGAAAAGGACAGGGGAGCTGGAACAGCGAGTGGCGGCTATGGAAGACACGCTGACCCCTGCGCTGCAGCGGCTGACTAAGATGGATACCAGAATAGAGACCTTCCAAGAGAAGCTTGATGAGCTTGAGAATCGCTCCCGTCGAATGAACCTCAGGATCGTGGGGTTCCCGGAGTCTGTGGGAGCCTCAGTGTTAATATCGGTGTTGGAGAAATGGCTATCGACCGAGTTTGCGTTATCAGATCACGCGGGGCCCTTGTGCTTGGAAAGGGCACACCGCGTGGGTAAGCAACAAGATGGCCGACGAAACCCCAGAACAGTGATCCTGAAGGTGCATAATTACATTCATAAGGATGAAATCTTACGGGGGTTTCGACAGAAGCGAAATGAGGTTAAATTTGATGGCCACCAAATATTAATATTTCAAGACTATTCAGCAGGGCTCCAGGAAAAGAGGAAAAAGTACACCCCATACTGCAAGAAACTGCATGAGCGGAAAGTCCAATTCATGCTGGCTTACCCGGCGGTGTTAAGAGTGAGAGACAATGGACAATGGAGAGCTCTGGGAACCCCCGAGGAAGCTCAGCGATATGTGCAAAACCTGGAAACTCAAGAGCGGGACCCAAATAGTAATGACTGAATGTAAGCCTCAAGATGAGGAACTCACTGGAGCAGGAAAGTATCTGTGTTCGTAGCATGTAGAGTTGCAGGGTTTGTGTAGTTTGATTTATGACTATATGAGTGGGGGACCGGGAGAGACAGAAGCCCCCGAGACCCATTGTGTATGGGCAGTTGTTGTGAGGGATTTAGGGATTGGGGAGAAGGGAGGAGTTGGGAAGGGAAGAGGGAGTTTGGGGACGAGGTGGGGTGGGGAGGGAGGGATGTAGGTACACAGGCTGCTCTTAAAACAATAACGAACTCCTTGAAAATACGGGTTGGGTGGTATAGTAACAATTTAACAACTGGAGGGGGCGCTGAATCAAGGTGGTGTGCAGTTGGGGACCCGAACCTCAGGGTAGTGGCTGGGTACTCTGGGGTGTCAGATGTTAATATTTTTGCAGTGGTACAGATCCCAGTAATCAAGCGTGGCTCCAAATAAAGTACGCATAGTCTCTTGGAACGTTGGTGGCGTCATCTCCCCCATTAAGCGAGCAAAAATTTTGGCGGCACTAAAGACGCATGGGGCGGGAATTGCATGCCTCCAGGAGACTAGGCTTTCTCAAGAAGAACACGAGAAGTTGAGGTGCCATTGGGTAGGAGAGGTGTTCTGTTCCCCAGCAGCAAATAGAAGAGGGGGGGGTTGCCATCTTAATTCACAAATCACTAATGTGCCAGGCGCAAGTGACATTTAAAGATGGAGAGGGGAGGCTAGTGGGGATTAAGCTTAATCTTCAAGGGACGGAATTACACTTGGCTTCTGTATATGGCCCTAACACCCCAGCACATTCCTTCTATGCTCAACTTTTAGCAAAATATAAGAGCTTACCAACACTACCGCTAATAATGGCGGGTGACCTAAACCAAACGATGGACATAGAGCTGGATAGATCTAGACAGCAACAACCGAAACAGAACCCCACCACCTCATTGTTGCAGGTTTTCTGTAGGGAAATGGGCCTACTAGACCCCTGGCGGATTCTGCACGGGGAGGAGAGGGATTACACCCACACCTCCAGAGCGCACCACACGCAGTCCAGAATTGATTATATTCTTACAACGCAGGACCTCTTTCCTAGGGTCCAGGACACCCAAATTGGTCCGGAAGAGATCTCGGACCACGCTCTGGTCTGGCTGGATGTAGAACACCCACCATACTTTAGACAATCCCCAGGGTGGAGGTTTCCAGCTTATTTGTACGGCTCTAAGGAATTTGAGAAGACCCAACTCTATTCTGGTCAGCAGCTAAAGCTGTCCTAAGGGGTGACATAATCGCCTATGTCAGTGCCCGCAATAAACGTCTATCACAAGGGATAGTGGATTTAGAAAAGAAGCTCAGGACAGTTAAGAAGAAGTACGCTACAGCCCCTACTCAGGCGACGTATGAGCTTCTGGTATCCACCTGGGCTGCTTTAAACAGCTTATTGCATGAGAGAATCACAAGATCCCTTCTATACAGAAAATTTAAATTATACAAATTTGGAGATAAAAGTAGGCGGGATGCTGGCCAGGGTGGTGAAAGGCTCCCGGAAATCCCATTTTGTCCCCTCTATAAGGAAGCCTGCAGGAGAAATATCGACTAATATGGTAGAGATAGCACATACCTTTCGGGACCATTTTGCTACTTTATATGGGGGGAGCAGAGAGGCAGGGCAATCCAGGGGAGACATATGGCAATACTTACAGGCACAGGGGTTGGGAAAGATCCCGGCAGACCATATGGAGATGCTTGATAGTCCAGTGACGGCTAAAGAACTGCAAAAAGCTATAAGTGCGTTGAAGCTGCATTCGGCACCTGGGCCCGATGGTCTGTTGGGAGAGTTTTACAAATTACTGAAACTGCAGGTAGTGGGTCCTCTAACCGAATATCTAAACACTGTGGTGGAGGATGGTCACTTCCCGCAACATACTAATCTGGCCACAATCAGCTTAATACCTAAGCAGGTTAGGGACCCATTACAGCCCAGTTCCTACAGACCTATTTCCCTCATTAACGTAGAAGTCAAACTACTGTCTCGTGTACTGGCAGATAGACTGGCGCCCTTGATACCAAACCTTGTTGGGGAAGATCAGGTGGGATTTGTGCGGGGACGCCAGTCGGTAAATGTTCGGAAACTTATCTTGGCCATGGTCTCGGGGGAAGAAACTGGTGCTGGCAGGATGATTGTGAGCTTAGATGCTGAACGCGCTTTTGATCAGGTGGACTGGACATTTATGTTTGAAACGCTGGGGCAGGTGGGCCTGAGGGGGTGGACTCTGCAGGCCATAGAGGCGTTATACCATCGGCCACGGGCCATGGTCCGAGTGAATGGGGTCCTAACGGAGGCCTTTGAAATAAACAAGGGCACGTGGCAGGGGTGCCCCCTCTCCCCACTTCTTTTTTTGTTAACCCTGGAGCCCTTGTTAGCTGCGATACGAGCATGTAGAGACATGCGTATGCGGATGATGTCCTGTTGTTGCTGAGTGACCCTCAGGCCTCCCTAGAGAATCTCTTGCACGTCATTGACGCATATGGCAAATTATCCGGATACACACTGAACCAGGCAAAGTCACTAGCCCTGCCATTGGATGAGGTGGTCAGGAGCTCCTGGAGGGGACAGCCCCTGATTCCATGGGTGAACCAACATTTTTGTTACCTAGGAGTCACTATTCCAACAGAAATGGAGACTCTATATGATAGAAACGTGCGACCCTTATTAAACACCACGAAGAGATTGTTGCAGCTCTGGAGTTCCTGCCCACTCTCACTAATGGGTAGAGTGGGGTTGGTAAATATGATAATAATCCCTAAGTGGTTATATAAGTTCCAAGTGTTGCCAATCTACCTGAGAAGGAGGGAGGAGCAAGAGTTACATAGACTAATACAAAAATTCCTGTGGAATCAGAGAAGGCCTAGGCTCCCATTACATATAATCCAGAAACCGAAGCCGCAGGGGGAGATGGGGTTATTAAATATACGCTACCTAGTAACCGCCTGTTCCATGAGGCATATCAGAGACTGGCTGACAGGTAACCATCACTTTTCAGCTACCCGACTAGAGATGGGGATGTCCCCAGCTGCACACCTGGGATGGGCATTGCATGCACCAAGTAGGGCGCTTTCTGGGGGGCTGGGGAAGAACCCATTAGTGGCTACTGCGAGAGCAGCATGGAAATGGCTTTGTAAAAGATATCACTTTGATTGGACGGCGGCACCTTTCCTGCCTTTGTTACACAACCCTGACTTTCCAGAAGGTACTTCCTCGAAGACCTTTGGTCGCTGGAGAAAGCTTGGGATCCAATATGTTTATCAGCTGGTCTCTGAGGAGGGTGAGACCAAGCCATTCCTGGAACTACAAAAGCTTAAAGAGTCGGACCGCTTTGCCTATCTTCAGGTTCGACATTACATTAGATCCCTAGGCTGGTCGAATTTAAGTGAAGACGTCCAGGACACGTTGAGCTCTGATCTGACTTTAGGGGCACAAACAGTGGTGCCCTTAAAATACCATCACAGGTCTTTACAGGATTCAACTGAGAACATAGACTTTCAAACCAGTGCCCAACACTGGGCTAGAGACCTGTTAGTAGAAGTTACAGAGGAGACATTGAGTAATTTTATTATCTCCATCCACAAGGCTTCCATTTTTACCCGACATTGGGAAATGCAATATAAATTTGCTTTAAGACTATACATCTCCCCAGATAGAGCGAAGAGGGCAGGCTTTGGTGGAACTGGTACCTGCCCATGGTGTGAACAGTCTCTGGCTAAACTCACCCACATGTTTTGGTACTGCCCACACATTCTGCAACTGTGGACACAAATCTTGAGAGAGATTAAGAGATACTGGGGACGTACAATACAGAGACACCCTCTGATGCTTTTTGGAGAATACAAATATGTCAAGCCAGCTCCTTCGGGCTTCTTATCTTTCCTACAGAGAGCGATGCTGATGGGAAAGAGAGTCGTTTTGCAGCATTGGCGCAACACCAGAGCTCCCACAGTTGGTTCCTGGAGAATACAAATGATTGAACTTTTGAAACTAGAGAGACGTGGCCGTCTGGACTTATCTTCTGAGGAGGGCAAGCGGTTTCAGAGAACGTGGGAAAACTTTTGGGACACGTTGCAGCCCCTGGCAAGAAGCAAGATCCTAAATTAGAGGTGCCAGAACGAGAGTTACCACCCGGATCAAATGATAAGACAGCTTGTGTTTGGGGAAGGGAAGGGGGGGGGGATACTGTTGGGAGGTTGAGATTTCAGGGGGAGTGGGGAGTGAGCGGGTAGGATTTCCCCGGGTCCTCCCAGAATAGTTGATGGCTATCACCTAGCAGGGGGTAGGATTGGGATGATCTGGGGGGCGGGGGGCGAAAATGGAAATTACTTGACGTTGATAGAGTTACTGCTAGTTGCTTGTTGTATTAGTGTTCTAGCTGGTTGCAATTCCTGACTGTATTATATCAAGCATCATATGTCAATAAAAAAGATTTAACCATAAATGGTCTAGAGATGGGAGTAACTAGTGAGGTAATTTACTGACGACAGAAAGTTATTAAAAGTTGTCAATCGCAAGATTTTTGTGAAAAATTACAAGAGGATCTTACGAGACTGGGAGACTGGGCATCCAAATGGCAGGTGACGTTTAATGTGAGTGAGTGTAACGTGATGCATGTGGGAAAGAGAAACCCAAATTATAGGTACGTGATACAAGGTTCCACATTAGGAGTCACCAATCAGGAAAGGGGTCATTGTTGATGATACATTGAAACCCTCTGTTCAGTGTGCTGCAGCGCTCAGAAAGCAAATAGAATGTTAGCTATTATTAGGAAAGGAATGATAAACAAAAATGAGGATGTTATAATGCCTTTGTATCGCTCCATGGTGGGACCGCACTTCGAGTGTTGTGTGCAATTCTGGCCACCGTATCTCAAAAAAGAAATAGTGGAACTAGAAAATATACAGAGAAGGGGATGAAAATGATAAAGAGGATGGGACGACTTCCCTATGACGAAAGGCTACAGCGGCTAGGGCTCTTCAGCTTGGAGGAAAGACGGCTGAGGGGAGATATGATAGAGGTCTATAAAATAATGAGTGGAGTGGAACGGGTAGACGTGAATTGTTTATTTACGCTTTCCAAAAATACTAGGACTAGCGCAATTAAGCTACAAAGTAGTAAATTTAAAAGAAATCGGAGAATATATTTCTTCACTCAGTGTGTGATTAAACTGTAATTATTTGCCAGAGAATGTGGTAAAAGCAGTTAGCTTAGAGGGGTTTAAAAAAGGTTTGGCTAGCTTCCTAAAAGAACAGTCGATAAGCCATTATTAAAATGGACTTGGAGAAAATCCACTGCTTATTTCTAGGATAATCAGTATAAAATGTCTTGAACTGTTTTGGGATCTTGCCAGGTACTGGGCTTGATGGACCTTTGGTCTGTCCCAACACTTATGTTCTTATAATTTGCTTGATATTTTTTGATATGATAATCTATATGTAATATGACCAGGAAGGGTCCCCCCCCCCCATGTGCAATGACTATTATAGTCAAACCAACGAAAAGAAGGTCCAAGTCTCCCGTAAAAACCACAAGAAACAACAAAGAGAACGGAAGATAACCAAGATAGACCAGATACAAATCGCAAAGCGTAAGAGCACCAAAATTTTTTTATTAGGATCCTACACGGTCCGTGTTTCGGCCAACCGACCTTCTTCAGGGGTCTTCAAATTTACATATACATATGTGCCTCCAGAATTCTCATGGAATGAGAGATGCAAACGCTGGTGCTATCCGATATCAAGCATAGATAGGAATAATATCGGATACCACCAGCGTTTGTATCTCTCATTCCATGAGAATTCTGGAGGCACAAATGTATACGTCAATTTGAAGACCCCTGAAGAAGGCCGGTTGGCCGAAACACGGACCGTGTAGGGTCCTAATAAAAAATATTTTGGTGCTCTTACTCTTTGCATCTGGTCTATCTTGGTTATCTTCCGTTCTCTTTGTTGTTTCATGACGATTATATTGCCACAGATCTAAAGCGGTGGTTTTGGAGCACAATGCTTCCCCCCCTCTTCTTTAATACTTATAGATTATAGTAATTGAATATTTACTTTACACTAGTCTGGTGGGGTCAGTATGACAAAGAGTTTCCCTTTGAAAATTTAGGCTGGAGTGAAGAAGTCGGCTAGTTCAAATGCACCTGTTTGCATACAAAGAGATGGAAAGTTTTCAACTCTGGGAATTTACCCAGCGACTGTAACTATTAAATTACCTGGGCAAATTCCTTTGAAAACTAATACTGCCTCCACTCTGTCTCTATCCTTTCAGATGCACCAAAGAATGTTAAATACCATTTTCTTATATTTCTTCCATTTTTTTTCTTGTCTGTAAATCTGACTGTTTGGGGCAGTCCACCCTTTGCATCTCTGGTTTGCACCAGAAGGAATAAAAGGTGAAAATGTCTTGTCCAGCTTCCCTGGTTCCCAGCACAGTGGTCTAGAATTGCCAAGTTGTCAGGGTCCAAGAGGAAGATGTTTTGGCTAGTCCAGATGTAAACAGGTGTGCTTAGGGCCACTTAGGGAGGGGTGACAGGGATGGTCGCACAGGGCCTCCCGCTTCCAGGGGCCCCGCGGTGCTCCCTCCCGCTCCCTGCTATTGCCATGATCTGACTCTTTGCCTCTCCTCCCCCGAGCCGCAGGGCGCCCTCCCGGCACATACCCGAAGCCACCCTGGTGGTCTGGTGGAGTCTTCGAGGCAGGAAAGATCCCCAGTCTTTCCTGCCTGCTACCAGCGCTGACCCTCTTGTTGCTGCATCTCGTCAGCCATTTTAAAGAAGATGCAGCAGCAAGAGAGTCAGCAGTGGCAGCGGGCAGGAAAGACTGGGGATCTTTCCTGCCCCAAAGACTCCACTAGACCACCAGGGTGGCTTCAGGTATGTGCCAGGAGCGCCCCTTATGGCTCGGGGGAGCGGGAAGGAGGTCTGGAAAAGGTGGGTAGGTGGGTGGGAGGGAGGGGACTGTAAAAAAATAATCAAAGTGATATCTGTGTCATTTGGAGGGGCTGGATAAAGGGACAGGGAGGGGAGGATACTGTAAAAAAAAAAAATCAGGGTAATATCTGTGTCATTTGGAGGGGCTGGTTGAAGGGACATCCTAGTACTATTATATTTGTGCAGAGATTTTTTTTCTCCTGGTAAAGGGCCACTAAACAGACATCATGTTATAAAAATCAGATGCTCAACATTCAGAGTTTCTATTTATTTACTTATTTATGGCATTTTATCCCACATTAAACATGAATATGATTGAAACTTGGGAGCATTTTAAATCTTTTTTTTTTCCTGTGCCTACATCAAAAGAAAAAAAGATGGCATGTGAGAACTTGCTCCTTTTGCTTTGTGGAATGCAGTGGTATATTATAAAAATGCACTTGCCTTTTTTTTTATTATTACTATTTCACAGAGAAGGTATTGATGAATGAGGGAAGAGTTTTCTTCATGCAAAACTGTCCAGTCAGTCTAAATGTGCCAACATTGTCCAGTTCAGCACACTATGACAGCCATGTTCATACAAAGTTAATTATGTTCAGTGGAAAATAAACCTCTTGATTCAGGCTGCTTGCTATGTGAATATTCAATCACTGTTTCATTATTTCTACCAAGTATTGCATATTAAGGAGATTTGTTTTAATTCATTTACCCAGTCCTTTCATGTACATGGTTTTGCTTTTTAAACCCAGTTTTCCTATGATAGCATTGTGCATATTTGAATTAGTTTTTCTGTACAAGTTCTGCTTGATTTGTCTTTATTTGAAATAAAGAAAGTGAATGATACATACCTGTAGCAGGTGTTCTCCGAGGACAGCAGGCTGATTGTTCTCACGACTGGGTGACGTCCGCGGCAGCCCCCACCAACCGGAAAAAAGCTTCGCGGGACGGTCGGCACGCAGGGCACGCCCACCGCACATGCGCGGCCGTCTTCCCGCCCGTGCGCGACCGCTCCCGCCAGTTGAATGACTAGCAAAAGATGAAACACACAACTCCAAAGGGGAGGAGGGAGGGTAGGTGAGAACAATCAGCCTGCTGTCCTCGGAGAACACCTGCTACAGGTATGTATCATTCACTTTCTCCGAGGACAAGCAGGCTGCTTGTTCTCACGACTGGGGTATCCCTAGCTTTCAGGCTCACTCAAAACAAGAACCCAGGTCAATTGAACCTCGCAACGGCGAGGGTACAACAGAAATTGACCTACGAAGAACAACTAACTGAGAGTGCAGCCTGACCAGAATAAATTCGGGTCCTGGAGGGTGGAGTTGGATTTACACCCCAAACAGATTCTGCAGCACCGACTGCCCGAACCGACTGTCGCGTCGGGTATCCTGCTGGAGGCAGTAATGTGATGTGAATGTGTGGACAGATGACCACGTCGCAGCCTTGCAAATCTCTTCAATAGTGGCTGACTTCAAGTGGGCCACTGACGCTGCCATGGCTCTGACACTATGAGCCGTGACATGACCCTCAAGAGCCAGCCCAGCCTGGGCGTAAGTGAAGGAAATGCAATCTGCTAGCCAATTGGAGATGGTGCGTTTCCCGACAGCGACCCCTAGCCTGTTAGGGTCGAAAGAAACAAACAATTGGGCGGACTGTCTGTGGGGCTGTGTCCGCTCCAAGTAGAAGGCCAATGCTCTCTTGCAGTCCAATGTGTGCAACTGACGTTCAGCAGGGCGGGTATGCGGCCTGGGGAAGAATGTTGGCAAGACAATTGACTGGTTAAGATGGAACTCCGACACCACCTTCGGCAGGAACTTTGGGTGGGTGCGGAGCACTACTCTGTTGTGATGAAATTTGGTATACGGAGCATGAGCAACCAGGGCTTGAAGCTCACTGACCCTACGAGCTGAAGTAACTGCCACCAAGAAAATGACCTTCCAGGTCAAGTACTTCAGATGGCAGTAATTCAGTGGCTCAAAAGGAGGTTTCATCAGCTGGGTGAGGACGACGTTGAGATCCCATGACACTGTAGGAGGCTTGATAGGGGGCTTTGACAAAAGCAAACCTCTCATGAATCGAACGACTAAAGGCTCTCCAGAGATGGCTTTACCTTCCACACGATAATGGTAAGCACTAATAGCACTAAGATGATTCCTTACTGAGTTGGTCTTGAGGCCAGACTCTGATAAGTGCAGAAGGTATTCAAGCAGGTTCTGTGCAGGGCAAGAACGAGGTTCTAGGGCTTTGCTCTCACACCAAACGACAAACCTCCTGCACTTGAAAAAGTAACTCTTTTTAGTGGAATCCTTCCTAGAGGCAAGCAAGACCCGGGAGACACCCTCAGACAGACCCAACGCAGCAAAGTCTACGCCCTCAACATCCAGGCCGTGAGAGCCAGGGACTGAAGGTTGGGGTGCAGCAACGCTCCGTCGTTCTGCGAAATGAGAGTCGGAAAACACTCCAATCTCCACGGTTCTTCTGAGGATAACTCCAGAAGAAGAGGGAACCAGATCTGACGGGGCCAAAAGGGCGCTATCAGAATCATGGTGCCGCGGTCTTGCTTGAGCTTCAGTAAGGTCTTCCCCACCAAAGGTATGGGAGGATAAGCATACAGGAGGCCGGTCCCCCAATGAAGGAGAAAGGCGTCCGACGCTAGCCTGCCGTGTGCCTGAAGTCTGGAACAGAACAGAGGCAGCTTGTGGTTGGTCTGAGAGGCGAAAAGGTCCACCGAGGGGGTGCCCCACGCTCGGAAGATCTTGCGTACCACTCTGGCATGGAGCGACCACTCGTGCGGTTGCAATACTCTGCTCAGTCTGTCGGCCAGACTGTTGTTTACGCCTGCCAGGTACGTGGCTTGGAGGAGCATGCCGAAGTGACACGCCCAACGCCACATCCCGACGGCCTCCTGACACAGGGGGCGAGATCCGGTGCCCCCCTGCTTGTTGACGTAATACATTGCAACCTGATTGTTTGTCCGAATTTGGATAATTTGGCAGGACAGCCGATCTCTGAAAGCCTTCAGTGCGTTCCAGATCGCTCGGAGCTCCAGGAGGTTGATCTGCAGATCCTTTTCCTGGAGGGACCACAGACCCTGGGTGTGAAGCCCATCGACATGGGCTCCCCACCCCAGGCGAGATGCATCCGTCGTCAGCACTTTCGTGGGCTGCGGAATTTGGAATGGACGTCCCAGGGTCAAATTGGTCCGGATGGTCCACCAGAGCAGTGAAGTGCGGCAACTGGTGGAGAGGCGGATGACATCTTCTAGATTCCCGGTGGCTTGAAACCACTGGGAAGCTAGGGTCCATTGAGCAGATCTCATGTGAAGACGAGCCATGGGAGTCACATGAACTGTGGAGGCCATATGACCCAGAAGTCTCAACATCTGCCGAGCTGTGATCTGCTGAGACGCTCTGGTCTGCGAAGCCAGGGCCAAGAGATTGGTAGCCCTCGCTTCGGGAAGGTAGGCCTGAGCCGTCTGGGTATTCAGCAGCGCTCCTATGAATTCCAGAGACTGAGTAGGCTGGAGATGGGACTTTGGGTAATTTATCACAAACCCCAGCAGCTCCAGAAGTTGAATAGTGCACTGCATGGACCGGAGGGCTCCTGCCTCCGAGGTGCTCTTGACCAGCCAATCGTCGAGATATGGGAACACGTGCACTCCCAGCTTGCGTAGATACGCCGCCACCACCACGAGGCACTTTGTAAACACTCGTGGGGCAGAGGCGAGCCCAAAGGGCAGCACACAATACTGAAAGTGCCGTGCGCCCAGGCGGAATCTGAGATACTGTCTGTGAGCTGGCAGTATCGGGATGTGAGTGTATGCGTCCTTTAAATCCAGGGAACATAGCCAATCGTTTTTCTGAATCATTGGCAGAAGGGTGCCCAAGGAAAGCATCCTGAACTTTTCTTTGACCAGGAATTTGTTCAGGCCTCTCAGGTCTAGGATGGGACGCATCCCTCCTGTTTTCTTTTCCACAAGGAAGTACCTGGAATAGAATCCCTGCCCTTCTTGCCCGGGTGGTACGGGCTCGACCGCATTGGCGCTGAGAAGGGCGGAGAGTTCCTCTGCAAGTACCTGCTTGTGATGGGAGCTGAAAGACTGAGCTCCCGGAGGACAATTTGGAGGCAGGGAGGCCAAATTCAGGGCGTATCCGCACCGCACTATTTGGAGAACCCACTGGTCGGAGGTTATGAGAGGCCACCTTTGGTGAAAAAATTTTAACCTCCCTCCGACCGGCAGATCGTCCGGTACGGGCACTTGTAGGGCGGCTATGTTCCCGTGGATCCAGTCAAAAGCCCGTCCCCGGCTTTTGCTGTGGAGGCGCAGGGGGCTGCTTAGGCGCACGCTGTTGACGAGAACGAGCGCGCTGGGGCAGTCCCTGTGCCTGACGAGGCCTTCGGGCCGGCTGGTTGTACCTACGCTTCGCAAAAGAATAGGGTGCAGCCTGCCGGGCCCGGGAAAAACGTCCACCTGTGGAGGTGGATGCTGAAGGCGCCCGATGGGAGAGCTTGTCGAGAGCGGTTTCCCGCTGATGCAGTTCGTCCACCATCTGCTCGACCTTCTCGCCAAAAATGTTATCCCCCCGGCAAGGGACGTCGGCCAGTCTCTGCTGGGTGCGGTTGTCCAGGTCAGAGGCACGCAGCCATGAGAGCCTGCGCATCACTATACCTTGGGCTGCAGCACGAGATGCCACGTCACAGGTGTCATAGATACCCCTGGACAGGAACTTTCTGCACGCCTTCAGCTGCCTGACCACCTCCTGATAAGGCCTGGACTGCTCCGGCGGGAGCTTCTCGACCAGGTCCGCCAGTTGTTGCACATAGGTCCGCATGTGGATGCTCATATAGAGCAGGTATGATTGGATGCGGGTCACGAGCATGGAGGATTGGTAGGCCTTCCTCCCAAACGAGTCCAGAGTGCGAGACTCCCGCCCCGGGGGCGCCGAGGCGGTATCCCTCGAACTCCGTGCCCTCTTGAGAGCAGAATCCACGACCGCTGAGTCATGGGGCAATTGTGGCCGCATTAGCTCTGGGTCAGAGTGGATCCTGTACTGGGACTCTGCTTTCTTGGGAATGGTGGGGTTAGTTAATGGTCGCACCCAGTTCCGAAGCAGCGTCTCCTTAAGGACATTGTGCAGCGGCACCGTGGAGGACTCTCTAGGTGGTGATGGATAGTCGAGGACCTCGAGCATCTCGGCCCTCGGCTCTTCCACAGAGACCACGGGGAAGGGAATGCTAATAGACATATCCCGCACAAAGGAGGCAAAGGAGAGACTCTCGGTAGGTGAGAGTTTCCTCTCCGGTGAAGGCGTGGGGTCCGAGGGAAGGCCCGTAGACTCCTCTGAGGAGAAATATCTAGGGTCCTCCTCTTCCCCCCACGAGTCCTCATCCTCGGTGTCGGACATAAGCTCATGTAGCTGAGTCCTGAACCGGGCCCGGCTCGACGTCGAGGCACCAGGGTCTCGGTGTCGTCGAGCGGTGGACTCCCGCGCCGGCGGGGACGGAGCTCCCTCCATCGACGTCGACGGGGACTCCACCTGCGTGGCGGTCGAGACCGGCACCGCAAGCGGCGGCGGTGTCGACGGCCCCGGCGCCGGGCTAGAGCTCGTCGGCGCCACAGTCATCGGCGCCGAGGGCGCAAGCACCCCCGGCGCCGGCACAACCTGGCGCATCAGCCCTTCCAGGATCCCCGGAAGGATGGCTCTGAGGCACTCGTCCAGGCCCGCTGCCGAGAAAGGCGGTGGGGCCGGTAGGGGTGTCGGTGCCCGGATCTGGTGGGAGCCAGGAGACTGCACCGAGGTGCCGGGACCCTGTTGCGTCGGCACCTCTATCACCGACGGGGATCTCTCCTCTCGATGGAGACGCTTCGGCGTCGACTCCTCTCCGATGTGCATCGAGGGCGACCGGTGACGGCGCTTCTTATCCTTCTTCCGATGCCCGTCACCGGCGCCGGGAGGCATGGAGGAGGAGGATGACGATCCCCCTCGGTCTCGAGGAACCGGGTCAGACAGGGTTCGGTCCCGTGGGCCACGGGCTGAGGGAGTGACCGGGGCCGACTGCCCACGCGGCCTCTCACCTCTACCCTCACCGGAGGACCAGCGGGCCGACGGGACCTGTTCTCCTAGGGTCGATGCCATCGGTGCCGATGTCTCGGGCATCGATACCGGTACCGAAGGACCGGGCGTCGATACCGATGCCGTCGAGGTCGACGTCGAGGGGCTGGCGCAAGTTCCAAAAATACGGTCCCGTTGAACTTGCCTCGCAACCTGAGTCCGTTTCCGGAGACCGAGACACAGGGGACACGACTTGAAATTGTGCTCCGGCCCGAGGCACTGGAGGCACCAAGCGTGGGTGTCGGTCTGCGAGATGGGCCGGCCGCACCGACCACACTTTTTAAATTCACTCGGGACCTTCGAGGACATCGACGGAAAAATCGCGTCGGCGAAATTAAAGTCGTCGATGGTGGCGGAAATCACACCTCGAAAATGAAAAACGACCGTGCGGCCACCAGGCCGCAACGCTACGTCCCCGCTGGAAGCGAGGGAAAATGGGAGCGCGTGCTCCTTTTTTTTTTTTTTTTTTTTTTAAAGAAAAGAAAAGTGGAGCGCGCGGCGATAAATTAAATATAAAAGAAAATAAAAAGGTTCGCGTAAACGCGATGGTTTTTCCGGGGCTGAAACAGAGAGAGCGGCACAGGCACGACTCTCTCCAGGCGCGGAAAAAAAGGAACTGGCGGGAGCGGTCGTGCACGGGCGGGAAGACGGCCGCGCATGCGCGGTGGGCGTGCCCTGCGTGCCGACCGTCCCGCGAAGCTTTTTTCCGGTTGGTGGGGGCTGCCGCGGACGTCACCCAGTCGTGAGAACAAGCAGCCTGCTTGTCCTCGGAGAATATTTAAAACACATTTTATCAACAAGGGGCGGGGCTAGGTGGGGGCACGGCTATTCGGGGCGGGACTAGGTGGGATTGGGAGCCCCACCGAAGACCAGCCCTGGGTGTGCTATCCTTATTCTAACCATTCAAATCAGTGTTGCAGGTCCCATAATACACCAGTATAGGGTTGTTGGAAATCCAGGACTGGGCTAAAATCTCTCTTCTGGAACTGGGTAACTTGGCAGGTCTCCATTAAGCCACCCCATTTAAAGCACGCACTTGGCCTCCCCCTGTGCTCACTTACAAACTGTTATTACCACTTACCAACAGCTAGGCTCTGCATTTTTCCCTGCAACTTCTGGAGAGTGAAATGTTTGGGAGGGGAAGCCATGAATGAAGACTTTGGGGTAGGGAGGGAGAGGACATGGAAAGTGAATATTACACTGGGAGCGGGGGAATGCAAAGAAGTAAATGAGGGCTAAGCAACATTCCCTCTAAGCAGCCAGGCAGTGGTTTCAAAACCTGCCCTCGGAGTTCCACAGCCTATCAGGTTTTAAGGATATCTACAATGAATATTCACAAGAGAGATTTGCATGCAATGGAGGCAGTGTATGCAATCTCTCTCATGAATATTGATTGTGCATATCCTTAAAAACTGACAGGCTGTGGAGTTCCTATGACAGATTTGGGAACCACTGCTGCCAGAGAATGCTGGCGGAGGAAACACGTGCAGCTTAAAACTACTTAAAAGAATGTTGGGCAGGGACAAATGTTACTTGCCTAGGATTTAGTATAGGGTTAATTTGTCATTTGTCCAAATCTGATCGTCTGAATATCACTTCCTGCCAACGACAGGTCCTCTACCTTTCTGGGTAGATGAGCACACACGTCTCAAAGCTTCAGTCAACAATCTAACCCTCCCACCAACCAGGACTTTTACGCAGACTCTCATGGGTGTTCTTACCACTAAAGTCCATAAAGGCAATAATCAGTGATATACATGGGTGGTACGGGAATGCTTTACATCACATTAAATCACAGGCTGATTATTTCTAATCCTTGTGCAAATACTGTAAAAGTATGTGTGTGTGCATGCTTTTACCTGCCATAAAAAATGGCCAGAGTCAGCGTAGGGAAAGAAATTATGCTTTGAATTTGCATTATCAATCTCTGCTCGTTATTTCCAGTGTATACTTCAGTGCCTACTTCCATGCCAACCAAATTTTCATTGGGAAAAGAGCAGTCTAGTGGGTACAAAGTATAATTGGAATGCAACCTTCAAGGCAAGAAAGAGGGATTAATTATTACCCTCCATATCTATGCCAAGTATAGCATGCTGCCAAAATGCGCTTCCCTTTACAGTAGCAGGGAGAACATTCTGTGCCCTTTTTTCAGAAAGATGCCAATCAAATATGAATAGGAAGAGGTCTATTCTGAGAAAGTGGCCTAATAGCATTGAAGCTTAAGCTTTTGGAGGGCGAATGAAACGCTGAAATCTAGGGAAGAGCCTCGTCTTACTCCCCCAGAAGGAGTCCAGCTAGGAGATGTTCTTTCATCCCTAGAGGGAGTTCAGAAAGGAGGAGACATAAAGCTTTGTTGAGTGGGTACCCCACACTGGGGCTCGCTGCTCAAGGGTTAAGAAGGAGAAACAGCACAGTGGTTGTCAGTTTGGTCCACAGCTGTTCCCTAGTGCATACTGGAGGAGAAAAGCTTTTTCCTAAAGACACTGAACTGATCAGAGGCTGCCAGTCTGATTCACAGCTGTCACCTGAGGCACAACGTGACCTGAAGGAAGATGGATCTGGTCAATGGGGAAATCTGATCCCGATTCTCTGACAGAAAGAGCAAATAAGTGAAGCTGCTGCCGCCATAGGGTCTGTGTTTAAGGAAGGCCTAAAAGAGGGAAGCAGCAGGGCCAATACGAAGGCGGATACACAGGGCACATCTACTGTCTCCAAAAATTGCTCCCAGCTAGTGCCTCATCCCTGCCACAGTGAAACAGGCAGGGTGGTGGCACTAGGGAACATATTGCAATTCCAGCTTGGGACACTCCTAGGATGCAATGAAGTTGGTGAGTGTTGATATCCTAAGATACAGGGGATAACCTACCCAAGATTTTATCCACAAACCTGTTCCAAAGAAGGGGAAACCAAAGCACTAGGGAACACAGAACCAGAAAGGGCATGATAGAGTGACCCTCAAAGAAAGCAGAGCACAGAAGAACTGTTGCCAGAGAGAGAGAGAGAGAGAGGGGAGAACCCGGACATTAAACAAACGTCTAGGGTTTAACTAACTGATCAGGGAGATAGAGAATTCTAACCAACAATGGAAGATAAAGGTACCACAGAAAGAAGTAAAGATGTTTACAGCTATCTAGCATGTGAATGAGTGTAAGAGATGCTTGAAACGATGTGGAGAATGCTGTTCATAGGATACCAGGAACCATGGACTATTTGTCTTATAGGATTTTTTAAAAACCCTTCTCTGTGAGCTATAAATCATTTTGGTTGTAACATAAAAGCCAGTATATCAAATGCATTACCCTTACCTTACCTTGTATCTAATTGTACGTTATTGGCGAGCCCATTAAAGGGGCTTTTATTATAAAAGTGAGAGCAGTCTCCAGTCCTTTTTTTGCCTACTGAATCTTCTGTGCTTAATTAGTATTGACTGTTGACAGTGTTGACCTCATTAACTGTTTGTGTGCCATGAGACAGAAGCTGGGGAGAACTGGAGTTTATTTTTTTGTCACAAACATCACTATAATTATACATTGGCCTCTGAGGTATCTCTCGACCTTGCTAATCTGAGAAGTCTGCTACCAGTACGAAGGTGCTGCAGGAACTGTCCAAACCGTGAGACTAGATTTTTTTAAACCTAGGAGAGCCACTTTTTGGATAAACAGACAAGCTCCTCCACTCTGCACACCAAGGTCTAAGGTATCCTTCTGGTTACTTCACCCTCTTCAGAAATCAATTTTAGTGACCACTATTTTCTATTGCTCAACTAATACCTAACCTAATTGATGTTTTCTTTTCTACTCTCATATTGGCTACTGTGCCTACCATTATTCTATGCAGAACAGAATCAAAAGTCTTACTTGAGATCCAAATAGGCCACATCCACTACACTTCACTGATCCACCATTCTTGTCACCTAAATAAAATACTGAATGTGCAAACAAGAAAACTCCTCTATGCCCACAGTCATTTATAATAATCGGTGTATATCAAGACTCCACATTCCTTAAGCTGAAGGAGGAATGGGCCTACTATTATAGGCCTCCAGGCCTACTTAACAACTCCAACAGATCCAAATGTGCAAAAACTATTGAACTATGAAAGCAAACATCCATAATCCATCTCCATCATTAAACTTTCACAAGCTTTCCCACAAATAGAAGGAATAAGTGAGAATACTATAGTACACATGAGGAAGGAAATTTAGAAAAGAAGTGAAAAAAATTGTCAAAGAAAGAATTGGATGTGCACACAAGGGAAAGCAAATGCCAAATCTGTAAGTACAGTGGGAAACAAAAAGCAACAAGGCAGGTGGTCCACCAAATCCAATATGGAAGATAAAACAACAAGGCAGACCTTGTAAAAAACACAATTTTTTAAAATAGATTAAAAGATCCATGAAATTTAACATAAAATGCCTGACATGGCCATGTTTCGCCAGTATAAAGTGGCTGCGTCAGGGGCAGAGGGTCACCAGCTGATATAAAATTCCAAAAATAGCCTGGCTGGTGTAACTGTTAAAACATATGGAAGCCAGATTCTGGGATCAGCCTCTCATAAAAACGCATATATTTTACGCCATTTCCGGCATGACAGAAATTATTAATGTTTTTTGAGCCGGGGCTTACCCAGCGGTAAGTGGTGCTGCCTGGTTATCGGCGGATAAGGGCCCCCCCCCCCCCCCGAAATGCATGCGCAGCAAGTATGCACTTACCACACAGCTATTTCATTTTTTTCATCCTTCTACCCACTGCGGTGAAAGGGGCCTCAGCGCGCGACAAATCCACACACCAACGCTACCACAGGGCCCTTTTAACGCAGTTGGTAAAAGGGGGCCCTATATGTGTTTTAGGAAAGCTGTAAAAACATGACTGTTCCAGCGATATTTGTAGATGTTTTGTTTATTGATGTTGTAATAATCTAACCATACTGTACTGTAATTACTGTCCTGTTGTAACCCGCTTTGAACTTGATGGCTAAGAGGACACAAATGCTAAATTAAATTAATATCCAACCTGACAAAAACTACTGTTAGTGGAATAAATTAGAACCAACATGGTTAAAGAGTGAAGGGTCATCAACTATCAAAAGTACTGTCCTTTTCTTTTGATGAAAATTTGAAATAAAAAATGTTTTGAAAGATAGTAGTAAAGAATAGCTAAATTAAGATCTTAAACTAAAAATGACGTTATTTTAGATATTACTTTCTTTCTGTGCTACTACCAAAGTAGTTTACATTTATTATATGCAGGTACTTTCTCTGTCCCCAGTGGGCTTACAATCTAGGTTTTTTGTACCTGGGGCAATGGAGGGTTAAGTGACTTGCCCAGGGTCAAAAGGAGCTACAGTGAGAACTGAACCTGGTTCCCCTGGTTCTTAGACCACTGCACTAACCATTAGGCTAATCATCCACTCCTAGGATGTAACTGTTTAGATCTTTGCTTCAAATTCACTTCATACAGCAGAAAATGTATTCAAATCAGCTCAACTAAGATGATTTAACTTTTCATGAGTCATATTAAAGCAATTTTGGAAACAAAGCTAATTTGGATTTGCTATGATAAAGAGTGTGATAACTCATGCGATTAAGACTTTTTGGTTTCTAATTCTTAATTACTTTTTGAATATTTTTATAATTGTTCTTTGATGTTCAATGTGTGGAGTATGTTGGGTATATCAGTGAAATAAGCTCCTACTATAATACATTCTAAATTATGTTTTAGACAGCAGAATAATGATTTCTACAAGGCACTATATACATGTTTATGTATATGTATGAACAGAGTTTTGGATAAAAAGTTACCATTTTGAAACACAGACACATGAAGTGGAATTCTATAACTTGGACCTACACTTATGCACCACTTCATAGGTGCCCGGTATAGAAGGCAGCCCAAACCTCATCTTCCCCCCTGCTGCCTTGCCAGTATTGCTCCTCTCTCTTTTCCCCTTGAGCTGCCTAATGGCATTCAGTAGTTTTTTGTTCCCTCCCTCCCCTTATAATCTCTGCTGGTACCGCGGTATTAATTACACAGCAAAGCTGTGCGGGACTGCTGCTCTCTGCACACTTCTTCTGGACCAGCCACTGCTTCCTCTGATATAACTTCCTCTTGTGAAGGAGGCAGGGCCAGCCCGGAAGAAACAGCCACAGTGTGCAAAGAGATGTAGTCCTGCACAGCTTTGCTGTGTAATTAATACAGCGGGACCAGCAGAGATGGTAAAGGGAGGGAGGGAGGAAACAAAAACTGCTGACTGCAGGATGTTGGCTCAGGGAGTAGAGAGACAGGAGCCGTGCCGGGGGCTGAGAGAGAGACAGGAGCAGTGCCGGGGGGGGGGGGGGGCAGAGAGAGAGAGACAGGAGCAGTGCTGGGGGCAGAGAGAGAAACAGGCGCAGTGCCGGGGGCAGAGAGAGAGACAAGAACACAGTTGGTAAGGGGAAGAGACAGGGACATTATTAGTTGGGTGGTAGAGAGAGATGCAGGGGAAATACTAGGTCGGTGGTGGAGAGAGAGGCAAGGGCAATGCTTAATTGTGAGGGGGGGGGGAGAAAAAGAGACAGACAAGCTGGGCAATGCTGGATGGGGGGTGGAATGACAGGCTGGATGGCACAGCGAGAAAGCGAGAGACACACACATAAGCAATGCTGTGTGGTAGGGAGTAGAGAAAATGATAGAGGCGATACTGCATGGGGAGAGAGAGAAAGACAGAGACACTGCATGGGAGAGAGAGAAAGGCAGGCAATACTGAATGGGGGAAGAGAGATATGAGAAAATGTTGGATGGAGAAGAGAGAGAAACGGGGCAATCTGCATGGGGGAGAGAGAGAGAGAGAGAGAGAGACACTGGCAATGCTGAATGGCGCAAGGGGAGGGGTGCAGAGAGAGACAGACAGACAGACAAGGACAATACCAGATGGTGGGGTGGGTAGAGACAGACAGACAAGAGAGGAGATACTGGATGGAAAGAAAGGGGGAGACACAAAGAGGAGATGCTGGATGGAAGGGGGGGGGGACACAGAGGAGATGCTGGATGGTGGGGGTGGGAGGGAGGAAGGTACAGAGAGGAGCTGCTGGATGGCAAGTGGTAGACAGAGAGAAGCTGGATGGCACAGGGGGAGGGGTGAGTAGGGAGAGAGCAAAATGTTAGTGAAAGAATAGGGAATAAGAGAATAGAGAATGGGAGGGCCAGGGTGAGAGAAAGAGACAGAAAACTGTAGATAGATACAATAACGAGGGAGATACTGGATAATATGAAGTAATAAAATCTGAATAGACAGACAGAAAAAAATGGAAGAAAAAAGCTGAAAGTGTTGAGCTGAATGTAGTAAAGGAGAAGACAAATAAAGAGAAAATGACAAACGAACAGGAGGACCTTTGGAAAGAGAATGAAAAGATGACAGAAAGCAGTAACCAGAGACTGGGGTCAACACAATTAGAAAAATTAAGTGGCCAGACAACAAAGAGCATAAGAATAGCCATACTAGGTCACATATCAATGGTCCATCTAGTCCAGTATCCTGCTTCCAGCAGTGGCTAATCCAGGTCACAAGCACTTGGCAGACACCCAATTAGTAGCAACATTCCATGCTACCAATCTCGTGGAAGCAATGGCTTCCCCCATGTCCATCTCAACAACAGATTATGGACTTTTCCTTCAGGAACTTGTTCAAACCTTTTTTAAAACCCCGATACGCTAACCGCTGTTACTATATCCTCCGGCAACAAGTTCCAGAGGTTAACTATTCTTTGAATGAAAAAATATTTCCTCCTATTAGTTTTAAAAGTATTTCCATGTCATTTCATTGAGTGTCCCCTGGTCTTTGTACTTTTTGAAAGAGTGAAAAATCGATTCATTTTTACCTGCTCTACACCACTCAGGATTTTGTAGACCTCAATCATATCTCCCCTCAGCTGTCTCTTTCCCAAGCTGAAGAGGCTTAACCTCTTTAGCCTTTCCTTATATGGGAGTATTCCATCACCTTTATCATTTTGGTTGCTCTTTGAACATTTTCTAATTCCGCTATATCTTTTTCAGATACGGTGACCAGAATTGAATGCAATACTCAAGGTGAGGTCACACCATGAAGTGATGGCATTATAGTATTCTTTGTCTTATTTTTATGCAGAATGAAGTAATGTAGTAACCTTGTTGAACATAAGACAATACCTTTTTATTGGACTAAATACATTTTGACTAGTTTTCTTGCTTTCAGAGGTCAAAGCCTCCTTCCTCAGGTTGGTACAGTATATTGCTGTTGTGGTATCCTGTCCTGATCTAAGAAAGAGATTTTAGCCTTTGAAAGCTAGTCCAAAATTGTATTATGTTAGTCCATTAAAAACAGCATCACTTTATTTTCTATGTTTGTTTTATTTATTATTTGTAATGTAGTGATTGGAATGTGTTGGTGTTAATTTACATCTGCTGCCTTTATATTTTACACAGCAGAGGGGGGCGTGTGACACTGCTTCTGTTTCCCTGGCTGCTGCATTATATATGCAGAGTCAGGCTTTTTGGAGGTTCAATTTAATTTTTGTGTACGTACTTCTATTTTTAGTTTGTACTTACTTATTCTGTACTTGGTGAGAATCTGTCTGTGTTCTGCATGTGTGAAAGAGAACAGATTTTCTGTTAGCACTGAATATCTGTGTTGGATCAATCTATGCTAATTAGGCTTTTTTAGTTTTCAAATAGGTGAACTGATGTTCTAATGCCCACTGCAGTGTTTACAATGCTGCCCTTTCCTAGGTAGGCTCTTGTTGTGTGACTCCTGGAAGTTAGTGTTGCTAAGGTATGGTACAGTTACTTTAGAGGTTCCGAGTAACTTTTGTAGGGTTTTTTTTTTTTTTAATCACTGTACAATATGCCTGATACTGGATTTTAGATTTGGATTTAGCTCGCACCTTTTCAGTTGTAACTCAATTTGAGTTACGTTCAGGTACAATAGATATTGCCCTGTCCCTGGAGGGCTTACAGTCTGTTTGTACCTGAGGCAATGGAGGGTTAAGTGACTTGTGGGTGCTAAGCATGAATTCTATAACTAGCATAAGTCTGCATTTAAACGCCTAACTTTAAGAGCGAGCACTTATATCAGTTCAATGTAACTGTAGGCAGTGTGGTGTGTAAATGATAGTATTCTATAACCCATGTGAGTAAGTGCCTGAGAAGCCCCTGACCATCCCCCTTGCCCCTCCCTAGTCCATGCCTACTTTGAAGTTGCAAGCTCTGGCACAGAGCCCACAACTTATAGAATAGTGACTATGGGCAATTACACATGTAACTGCTAATTTGTGCTAATTAAGGCCAATAACAGCCAATAACTGGCAGTAATTTTTATAGCACTACTGGATGCATGCAGTGTTGTACAGTTGTGATAAGTATTCAGGTACAATATGTCCCTTCCCTGAAGTGCTTACAGTCTAAGGGAGTATGCAACAAGATGGGGAAACAAAGGTGACTTTTCAAGGTCACAAAGAGTGTCAGTGACCGAAATGGGATTTGAACTCTGGCCTTTGTGGTTCTTGGCCCACTGTTGTAACAAATAGGCCACTTCTTCATAGCTTATCCTATGGTTTCTTCAAATTAAAGCATTTTTCTGTTTCTGTAGGTAGAGCCTTTGTGGCCGATATTTTTTCAACAAAAGGTATCACAGCCTATAAAGAATCCAGTTCTCTATGAATAAACCTACTAGAATTTTACTAGAGATTTTATTAAGAAATTACACATTGGTGATCCTAGATCATCATCATCAAAAAGACAGTAATCAGAAAGTCCATGTAAAATGCCAGTATTCTAGTCATTTAGCTGCACATGTGAACACATACACATATAAATAACAATAATCCAGCTATGCACTATTATATAAATATCTTTGCAGGTGGGCATTCAAATGGGCAGAGTTTGGGTAGGATGCACATTTCCATGCATAACTTATAGAATACTACAGAGCTCTATGGCTGGGGTAAGCACTCACACCTAGACACATAATGGGCTAGATTCTATATATGGCGCCCAAAAAAATCATCATCGAAAAAGTGGTTAGGTGTGGTTTCAGTTGGATTCTTCTTTTTATAGTTCAATACGTTTTATTGAAGTTTTCAATTTAATACAGAGAGAAAATATAAATCTGAAACATGGAGGAGGGTCACGTGATGCACTGAGAGAGCAAGACGCGTGTCTCTGCTCTCCGAGGCCCCAACACCCATTATCGCCAACAAACCTTAGCAAAACCGCCTGCCCGCAAGAACGTGACCCATTATTTACAAAGTGAAGTGTCCATGGACAGATTCATCGAAACCCCGTCAAAAACTATGCTGGTAAGAGGCTCCAAAAAAGAAAAAGAAAAACCGCGGGGGGCGGAAGCCAACGATGAGCGGGCCTCGCAGCGAAGTGGGCAGGCTTTCACTATGGAACAACTGTCGCAGCTGACGGAGGTAGTGACAGAGGCGGTGACGAAGGCCTTGGAACCGCGGCTAGAAAAGATTTCTACACAAATCGCTGATTTTGAATCTCGTCTGGCAGACACAATCCATCGGACAGGGGAGCTCGAGCATCGGATGTCCGACCTCGAGGATGAGCACACCCCAGCACAACAGAACATGAAAAAACTTCAAGCCATTGTGGAGGCCCTGAATAATAAAGTGGATGACCTCGAGAATCGGGCTAGACACAGCAATTTGCGCATCCTGGGCATACCGGAGTCGGTGAGCGACGCGGCGCTAGCGACAGTGGTGGAGAAATGGCTGGCCTCAGAATTCGCTCTCTCTGATCATGCAGGGGCGCTTTGTTTGGAGAGAGACCATCGGGTGGGCCGGATCCAAGATGGCCGTCAGGCTCCGCGTGCGGTAATCCTGAAAGTGCATAACTATCTGCACAAGATGGAAAGCTTGAGGGGCTATCGCCTCAAAAGGGATGATACCAAATATGACGGTCACTTGGTACGCATATTCCAGGACTTTTCAGTGTCTCTGCAGGAACGCAGGAGGAAATTTACTCCGCTGTGCCGTCGCCTACATGACCTACAGATCAAATTTATGCTTATCTACCCAGCAGTGCTTAAGATTTCTCAGGATGGCAAATGGAGATCCTCTGATACGGAGTCCGCTGCAAATGAGTACATAACAAGCTTGGAACAAAAGAAGACGGAGAAGTCCGGACAACACTCGGGAGAATGAGAGGTGCTTCCAGTGGCAAGACTGTTGGTGGTAAAGTAGTACTGTTATGGGTGGCCATTGGGGACTAAGTACAGAGGTTTACTAAGACATTTATAGTAGGATAGGGTGGGGGGCCTCGAGCATGGTAGGGGCTCTCATATTTTTTTGCCTAGGGAATGTTGTGGTTTAGGGGACTAAGACTAAAAGTGGGGAAGGGGTGGGGAGGTCAGGGGGGACAGCAGGGGAGGGTGGGACGTAGGAGAGGGGCTGTCAGGTATATACGGAATATAGGACAAGAAAATTTTCACACGAGGGTAGACGGAGGGGAAGTGTGCAGTGGGGGAGAGACATCTTTGGGGTAAGGCTGGGAGCCCCGGAGATGGCTGTAATCGGCGAATCTGCTAAATAGGACTTGCAGGGTGTCCCAGCAGTCTGGTAGGCAGGGTGCGGCTTGTCTCCTGGAATGTCTGTGGCATATCCTCTCCAGTTAAGAGAACTAAGATATTAGCTGCTCTGAAGCGTCACGGCGCGGGAATAGCATGCCTTCAGGAGACCAGGTTATCTCAAGAAGAGCATGAGAAGCTAAAGAGAGGATGGGTTGGAGAGGTGTATTGCTCAGCAGCGGCAGGCAGACGGGGGTGGGGGGGGACAGCAATCTTGATTCATAAATCCCTTATGTGTAAGGCCAAATTGGTTTTTAAAGATGGGGAAGGAAGATACTTAGGGGTTCAGCTTAATTTGCAAGGGAAAGAGATGCTTTTGGTATCGGTCTATGGCCCTAATACACATCCCGCTAAATTCTATGCCCAGCTTCTGGCACGCTGCCAGGAATATCCGGCCCTCCCCTTGGTATTAGCTGGGGATATGAACCAGGTGTTAGATCCAGAATTAGACAGATCTCGGGCACAACAGTCTGGGACAGAGCCTGACATATCCCTCCTGGGATCGTTTTGTCAGAAGCTGGGACTTTTGGACCCGTGGAGGATACTCCATGGAGAGGAGAAAGATTTCACACATGTGTCCAGGGAACATTGCACACAGTCCCGATTAGATTACATTTTTACTTCACAAGAATGGTTTCAGGGGGTGATAGAAGCCACAATAGGCCCAGATAAGATCTCTGATCACTCTCTTATCTGGGTGGATGTAGAGGCGCCTGTATATTTCCACCAATCACCGGGATGGCGGTTCCCCTCATATCTGTTCTTCTCTACAGAGTTTAAAGTTTATTTGCAGAAAAAATGGGAGGAGTTCTATACACATAACCAAGAACATGCAGAGGATCCCATTTTATTTTGGTCCACTGCAAAAGCTGTTTTAAGGGGTGAGATCATAGCTTATGTTAGCAAAAGGAATAAGCAAATAACGCAAGGAATAATAGAGTTAGAGAGAAAGCTGAAAGCCGCAAAAAGGCAATACAGTAAGCGACCAACTCAGGTTCAATATGAGCTGCTCATGTCCACACGAACAGCGCTCAATAGTTTATTACACGAGCGCACGTCCCGCTCCCTTCAATATAGAAAATATAGATTATACAGACATGGAGACAGGGCAGGAGGGATGCTGGCTTGGCTGATCAAAGGCACTCATAAACCCCATTTTATTCCAGCCATTCGGAAAAATACAGGGGAGGTGACCACAAATCTTCAAGAAATATCACAGATTTTTCACTCGCACTCTGCTGCCCTCTATGCAGGGGAGCGGGAGGGGCCAGAGTTACGGGACGCCATCAGAACATATTTGAATAAGGTGAACATGGGTTCAGTCCCGTTAGATCGTAGGGCTTCCTTGGATAAACCGATTGGGGCTAAAGAGCTTCAAAAAGCCGTTGGTGCACTCAAGCTTCAATCGGCACCGGGACCTGATGGCCTTACAGGGGAGTTTTACAAATTGTTGAGCCCCCAGATACTGGGGCCTTTAACGGGCTACCTTAACATTGTGGTAGAGTCAGGGCAATTTCCATTGCATGCAAACATGGCCCTTATAAGCTTGCTCCCCAAGAAGGAGAGGGACTTGCTGGTCCCTGCCTCATACAGACCTATCTCACTGATAAACGTGGAGATCAAACTCCTCTCCCGGATTTTGGCGGACCGGCTGGCGCCTCTCTTACCAGGGCTGGTGAAGGAAGAACAAACTGGATTTGTGAGGGGGCGTCAGTAGGTCATAAATGTTCGTAAGCTCCTCCTGGCCATGCTTTCACAGCCTGGTGAGGCTTCCCAGCGGCTGGTGGTGAGTCTCGACGCTGAGTGCGCTTTCGATAGAGTTTTGTGGCCCTTTCTGTTTGAAACCTTGAGCTGGGTAGGTCTGAAGGGGTGGTTTTTGCAGGCCATAGAGGCATTGTATTCGGGGTTGCGTGCCATGCTACTAGTTAATGGGATAAAGACAGATGAGTTTGACATCATGAAAGGAACACGTCAGGGTTGCCCGTTGTCCCCGCTGTTGTTTCTGTTGACACTGGAACCCCTTTTATGCGAGATCCGGGCACACGATGATATACAGGGGATCAGAATTCATAGCCACGAACTCAAGGTGTTGGCTTATGCTGACGACCTGCTGCTGCTGCTGAGCAATCCCCAGAAATCCTTAGAACATTTACTTGACATCATTATTAGGTTTGGCAGGATCTCTGGCTTTAAATTGAACCTTGCCAAATCGTTGGTGCTGCCTTTGGAGGATAATTTGTGGCCTAATTGGAGAGGTCCATTCCCGGTACAGTGGGCAGTGGGTCGGATTAAATACCTGGGGGTAATCATCCCTTCTGAGATAGGGCTTCTATATGAGACAAACGTGTTACCACTATTGGCACAGACCAAGCGTACACTACAGCTTTGGGCTGCCTGCCCCCTCTCATTGTCGGGACGGGTTGGACTATTTAATATGATGGTGGCCCCCAGGTGGCTGTATCTGTTCCAGATGCTGCCACTATATTTAAGAAGGAGGGAGGAGATGACCCTGAATCGTATGACACAAATATTTCTGTGGAAAGGGAAAAGACCTAGGCTCCCAATACATATCATGCAGAAGCCCAAGACTCATGGAGGAATGGGCCTCCTTAATATAAGATATTTGACTGTGGCATGTTCAATGTGCCACATTAGAGACTGGCTGACAGGGCAACAAGATTTCTCTAATACTCAACTAGAGATGGCAGCCTTCTCCACTGCACACTTGGGATGGTGGTTGCATGCATCGAGTGGGGATATAGAGTCCAAGCTGGGGGGGAATCCTTTGATTATCTCGGCTAGAGCAGCATGGAGATGGCTCTGTAAAAGACACTCTTTTGACTGGAAGGCGACCCCTTTCCTGCCATTGTATCGTAATCCTGACTTCCTGGAGGGGTCCTCCTCAGCGGCCTTTGCTCGATAGAGGCAGAAAGGAATCCATTTTCTTTGCCAACTGGTGACTGATGATGGAAGAGCAAGGCTGTTTTTGGAACTACAGCAGGAATTCCAGCTGCCAGGGTCGGACCAATTCGCATATTTACAAATCCAGCGGTGGGCGTGCCCTGCGTGCGGGACCGCCCGCGAAGTTTTGTTCCACTTGGTGGGGGCTGCCGTGGACGTCAACCCAGTCGTGAGAACAAGCAGCCTGCTTGTCCTCGGAGAAGATTGTTTACTTTTCCAAAAAGTACAAAGACTAGGGAATATGTTATGAATTTACATGGTAATACTTTTAAAACAAACAGGAGAAAATATTTACTCAATTATGGTTAAGCTCTGGAGCCTTTTGCCAGAGTATGTGGTAAAAGTAGTTAGCTTATTTGAGCTTATGAAGAGTTTGGACAGGTTTCTGGAGGAAAAGACCATGAATCATTATTAAGGTAGAACTGGGGATAGCTACTACTTTATCCCTAGGGATAACTAGGATAGAATCTTGCAACTTTTTAGGATTCTTTCAGGATTCTGTCAGTTACTTGTGACCTTGATTGGCCACTGTTGGAAACAGGATACCAGACTAGATGGACTTTTGGTCTGACCCAATATGGTAAAATTTATGTTCTTCTGTTCTTTATGCACCTGCACCTTCAAGGTTAAGAGTTACGTCTTCTATAAGCAGGTAAGGTTGTGGAGCACTATTCCTGGTTAACAGTTACCAGGAGAGAGTCACAATTTAGGAACTGAAAGAAATCCTTTCTAGTAAATAAAAGTGGTAAAAGCCATAATCTTGAAAGCATGATAGGCATTTTGTGCTGGTTTCAATGCTATGAAGAAGAAAATGCAGAAAATAAAAAATATGCTGGCACAAGCTAGAGTTAAAGAACCTGATTCACCAGGGAAGTTCCATGATGTGCAGGACAATAGGTCTTAAATCAAAGGCATACATTATCATGACTAAGCTGACAGATCTGTACTGCAATGCAGAAAGTCAAGCAATATTCAGACATCTGTATTCGCTCACAGAGGCTCGGCAGCATTCGCCCCCATCCCCACAAACGAAGGATAGAAGAAAGAAATCAGATTTTCTTACCTGTTACCTGTGCAACAACCGCTTGGGAAATCCTCCGATTGGCAAGAAATGCTTTTATTTCTTCTTTAATGACAGTGCTGTCCCTCCTACACAAAAGAAAGCACAAAAAGACAAATGGATGCCAAACCATTTTATAGACAGCCATGGACAACTGAAACATATACTAGGTCAGCTTGGGTGGGGGTGGGGAAGCCTCTGGTCACTATTCTAAAGTGGAAAATGAAAAGACGCATGACAAGGGTTGTCTTAGATGGCTTCTTACTACAGGTAGAGAGACCTGCGGTCAGATCTCAGGGCTGGAAGTCCTGAGCTTTTGAATTAATTCACTGCTCTGTTACGCACATCTCGGGCAACTCACTTTCTCTTCAGCTGACTCAGTTTACTCAACTGTGACTATAACACACATATCAAGGCTCGGTAGACAGCGTATCTGGTCATGGCAACATGCCCCAAATAAACAGTGAGGGCATAGACTTTGGCAAATGTGGTAATATTCAGATGCATGAGAGGTAACCTGCATGGAGTGGCAGTTACAAACCTAAGTGAAAACATACAGGGAGGTAATTTGCACAGAATGGCAACTGTGATCCTAAATAAAGGCATGGGGCTAAGCAGCATCAAGTAATTATCTTACTGGGCAGATTCAATGAACCACTTTAGATTTCATCTGACATCATCTACTATATTAGTACATATATCAGATAAGCACAATCTGGAAAGCCTTACTGCTATTAAAGGCTGAAAGTGTAAGAGGAAGTTTTGATGAGAAAGGGGGAGATGTCAATTTTCCACTGAAATTCAGTAAGGAGATTTTGGACAAATAGTAAAGCTATTAGCCAAAACAGGGGATGTCTTTTTTTTTTTTTTTAAAGAGCACGAGCTGGCAAGTCTGCTCAAGATAAATATTTCATGATTGTTTGAGCCAACAGCCATGTCTTTCTTCTGATGATATATTGTGTTCTATTTTCATTGTGTCTAGACTTGTGCTGTGCATTTCTTTTTATAACTGGTTAAAAGGACTATATCAATGTATAATAAATAAAAATATAATTTTCATGTGATTTTTGTTGTTGTTGTTTTTTGCTAAAAGTTCAGAACTCTAATAGCCCTACTGGTCCTGGAACAAACAGACTCTGAAGGTCATGAAAGATTTTATTGGACCATTGTTAGACTAGACCACATAGAACAGTGTTTGCCAATAGTGGCTCCTGGAGACCTCTGAGGCAACCCTCCATCCTCATTCTGTTTTTTTTTTCTTTTTGCTTTTTTTACTATTCTCTGCCTCTCTGTCCGAGCTCAGGACAGAAAGAGGGAAGTGGATGGTAGGAAGAGCTGCATGCATGAAAGACAAAATATTTCTCAATAGATGAATGCATTTGGAAATGCACACTTCCTTCTGGATACCACCAATGAAAAGTATGAAGATGGGCTAGAAGAGATTAATGTCATTGACACACACTGGTCTGTAGTTTCGTGGCCCCATATTTGGCGGCTCTCCTTCAGCTCATTTGGATCCAGAGTGGCACTGACTTAAAAATTGCAAAGGACTGAAATACAAAACAACCTATGCATCCGGCTTCTCTTACGTAAGCGCACAACTATGGAATGGCCTCCCAAAAGCTGTGAAAACAATACATGACCACATGAACTTCAGGAAATCACTAAAAACCAACCTCTTCAAAAAGGCCTACCCCAACGATCTTACATAAACCTCTTCACCTAGAAACACAGCATGCCTAATGATCATACTGGACAACACACAATCTTCATCCCTTCCGAACCTCCACATATACCTCATTCGATCACTATACAACCTTGTATTTGCTATCAATCGACTGGGCAAACGCCTTGACGGTACTATGTAAGTAAGCCACATTGAGCCTGCAAATAGGTGGGAAAATGTGGGATACAAATGCAACAAATAAATAAATAAATAAAATTAGAGAAGACTATTGACCTAGAACACTGTTCAGTTCTGGATGCTGTATCTATAAAAGACAGAGAAAAACTAAAAGACGTCCAGAGAAAAGCAACCAAAAGAGTGAGGGGTCTGTATCCGCCTTCGTATGAGATGAGACCCATGAATCTAAATATGTATATCTTAGAGGAAAGGAGACATGGGAGGCATATGATAAAAGACATTTAGGGGCCCTTTTTACTAAGCTGTGCTAGTAAATGGGCTTAGAACATCCTAATGTGGGATTTTTGCGCACGCTAAGCCCATTTCTAGCACAGCCATAAATTCGGCCTTTTTAATTATTTCATTTTCTGGCCATGTGCTAATGTTACCGTTAGCGTGCGGCTACTGAAAAAAAATTAACGCGGGAGCCTCCACAGTCTCTTATCTAGGAGCTGCTAAAGGCTCCCAGGTTAAGTCAGCATTATTCAGTTAGCAGGACTAATGCCAGTGTGCTAGCTGAATAGCACTTCCATGCCCGTTCTCCACCCCTGACACTCCCCTCCCCCAATAAATAAATAAATACTACACGGGTTAGTGCATGCCAATGGCAAAACTAGCGCAGAACGCTTTACAGCAGCTTGCATTAGGCCATTTTTCCTGCACATAGTGTGCATTAGTAAAAGGGCCCCTTAAATACTTAAAAGATTTTAATCATGGTCCAGAAATAAACTGCTTTCTTTTTTGTTTTAATTATTTATCATTTTTAATCAAATTAAACAAATTATTAAATTTGAACAGGTAATACGGAGAAGAAAAAGTTTTGAAGAACATTATTTTCTCCCATAAAGGGAGGAAAATTAACAAAGAGGAAAAAAAACATTTTACTCTTCTTTAGACCACAATATAGAGGGGGAGGTCAACCTAATAAAGAAGACTAAATTTTACAAGTAATTAAACAGCGGTAATATGCATAGCATGCAACCTATCTTAATTATATTTCTATTATCTTCAAGTGGATCAAGGGCTGGTCAATTTCTTCGCACTTATAAATACCTTTAACTGCTCTGGTTGATAAAAAATATATTTTAAACCCTGAAACTTTACAATGCATTTACAGGGGTAGTTAAGGTAAAAGGAAGCCCCTAAAGATATAACCTCTGTTCTCAATAATAAGAACAACTTCCTCCTGTCTTGAGTTTGTTTAGTTATATCAGGGTTTATCCATACTTTTTTACCCCTAAACAGTGTCTGCATTTTTTTAAAATATAAGCGTAGCACAGCATCTAAGTCTTGCTGAAAAACAAAAGACACAATTAGTGTTGATCTATCAGAGTTCACATTTAAAGTTGTCTCTAATATCTCAGTGATATTTAAAGAGTCCTCTTGATTTTCCTTTGGGATAGCTGGAAGAGAAGTTACAGATTATTTTTTTTGAGGAATATAATATACTTTATTCACTGGTGGAATAGATTCCGGGGAAAAGCTTAATACTTCCAAAAGGTATGATTTAAAGGCATCCATAGGGTTAATCCCCAATTCTTTCGGGGAAATTCAAGAGTCTCAAATTAAGTCTCCGATTGAAATTTTCTACTTGTTCTAATCTATGTTGTGTAGACGAATTGTCTTTTATCAATGATACGGAGACTTCATTTAGTTTGATAACATCTTGCTTAAGACCATCCAATTGTTCCTTAGTTTCTTGCTGTGCTGTAATAAATGTTTGGGATAAAGTCGCTACAGTACTTACAAGATCTTTAATTTCTTTTGCCGAATTGGCCACCGCTAATTCCACTCTCTGGAGAGCACTCCAAATGCTCTCTAGGATCACTGCCGATTTATCCCCTGGCGTTCGGGCTTGATGTTCAGCCCTCAACATCGGGCCTCCCTCAGCCTGTGCCACTCCAGTTCCTCGAGCCGAGACCGCAGCGTCAACCTCTTCCGGGTCACGGAGGTCACGCCAAGGAGGGCGCGCTTCGGGATTCGGCGGTGGTAGAAGCTCCAGAGGAGAGAGTGTAACTTCAAGCCCCAAGTCAGCTAGGGAGTCTTCACCCGTGGAGACAGCAGGGCCCCTCTCGGATACTAAGGTAGGTGGCTGCGTGGTATATCTCACGATAGACTGTTGAACAGGAGAGGACGTCCTAGTAGCCGAGGCTGCTACTTTGACTATCCCCTTACGCTTAGTATGGGGCATCAGGATAAGGAAAAATTGCTAGATACAACAGAAAAAAGGAGAGCTCCAACGCTAGCACTCAGCATGCCGCCATCTTTGGACACCCCCCCTGCCATAAACTGCTTTCAATAGAAAGGAAGTTCTAGAATCGGGGGGACAAAAAAGGAACATCAGAAAATATATTTTTTCACAGAAGTGCTGCATGCCTGGACTGTCCTCCTTGAGCACGTGGTGGACACAAAAATAAAACCAAACTTCAAACAGTATAAGATAAACACAGAGGACCCCTGGTAGCAAGAGGTCAGAAATGAAGCCCTGAGGCCATCTGTACTAAGCAGAAGTACATTCTAGTTACAACGCCAAACTGCAGAGAAGCAATAAGGTAACTTGCTGAAACCTTAAAACCAGTGGATTTACAAGCAGTACTCACAGCCCTCAACAGCAATCATATTACTTTGATAGGTTAGAGGGGTTATTTATAAAGTATTTTCCACATTTAAAGCATGTTTTACAAACATGCCAACAAGATGGCATGTACTTATATGCAGTGGCGTTCCTAGGGGGGCTGACACCCGGGGCGGATCGCCGATGCGCCCCGCCCCCCGGGTGCAGCGACCCCTCCCCCCCCGGCGAAAGAACCCCCCCCCCCCGGGTGCATGCCGCTGGGGGGGGGGGGGGAGGGGGCGGATGCCGCGCGCCTGTCCACTTCGTTCGTTTCCATGCTCCCTCTGCCCCAGAACAGGAAGTAACCTGTTCCGGGGCCGAGGGAGCACGGAATGAACGTAGCTGACAGGCGCGCGACACACTCCCAGCAGCGTGCACCCGGGGCGGACCGCCCCCACTCCCTTGGTACACCACTGCTTATATGTATACCATGTGTAGGCATTCCCAAAGATGTAGCTTGGGCAGAGCAGGGGTGAGTAGCAATATACTGGTGTATCTTATAACACACACTGGGCCAGATTCTACATAAGGTGCCTAAAACATCAGCGTGGTAAACATTTCCACCTAAGCGTATTCTATAAGCTGCGCCTAGATTTAGACGTGGAATATAGAATACACTTAGTCGATATCCCAGCATCTAAAACTATATGCCTCCATTTACACCAACGAAAATGTGGCGTTAATCCCTGTGCATAGATTTACGTACACTGGGCCATATTCTGTAACTATGTGCGTAAATTTTGGAATGCTAAAGGAACGCCCATTTCCACGCCCATAATCATGCTTCTTTTGAACTGCACGCATTAGATTTTAGGTGCAGTTCATTACAGAATACACTTGGTGAGTTGTGCATGTAAATTCTAATTATTACCAATTAGTGCTTAGTTATCAACACTGTTTAGCTTGTTAAGCCAATTAAGTTATGCGCGCTATTATAGAATACGCCTGGATTTCGGCACAGATCTCTAGGCGCACTATATAGAATCCAGGGGACTGCCCACCAGTGGCGTTCATAGGGGGGCTGACACCCGGGTGCAGCGCCCCCCCCCCCCCGGATGCAGCGCGACCCCCGCCGATGAAAGGACACCCCTACACGAAAGAACCCCCCCTGGTGCACGCCGCTGGGGGGGTGCCATGCGCGCCTGTCCTTCGTTCGTTCCATGCTCCCTCTGCCCCGGAACAGGAACCTGTTCTGGGGCAGAGGGAGCATGGAATGAATGAAGGACAGGCACGCGCGGCACCTCCATAGCGGCGTGCATCCGGGGCGGGGCGGGCCGGGCCGGACCGCCCCCAGCCCCAGCCCCCCCCCCCTTGGTACGCCACTGCTGTTCACACATTTTACACCTTCTTTGGAGTAGGTGTAAATTTGTGCAAGAGCATTTTGTGTATTTTTAGGGGTTATTGTAGCAGTCTATTTAAGAGAGATAAGCACATACGTTGTTTGTCTTTACAATATACACAAAAAAGTGCCTTTCTGAACTTTTCACATAGGCGTAAGGAGCCCTTGATGAAGAACAAAGATTGTGAGCCTACTAGTGACAGGGAAAAATATCTACCAACAGAAAATGATTCCACAATATCAGTGTCTCTGGTAACATTCAATAGTATATACGCGAACCAGGACTATTAGCCACCTACTTATATAAAGAGCTTGTTACAGTTTACACCAGTATAATATAAATTTTTTTATATAGAGAGAGATTACCCTCAGATATTTCCCACTATTTCTGCAGACAATAATGCTGCTATAAAGTGATGAAAGAAGTGCTATACCACTTTATAGCAGCATTATTGCCTGCAGAAATAGTGGGAAATATCTGAGGGTAATCTCTCTCTATATAAAAAAATTTATACTATACTGGTGTAAACTGTTACAAGCTCTTTATATAAGTAGGGAAAAATATCTACCATATCTATATGTAATATGTAAACTGCTTCAGTCATATCACAGAAAGGCAGCAATCTAGAAACTCAAACAAAAAAAGTGGATCTGGCTGTTGGGTTTTATATGGGGATCTGTATGACGGCACGGGATGAACACCAGCTAGCTTATTTTCGAAAGGGAAGGACGCCCATCTTCCAACACAAATCGGGAGATTGGTGTCCTTCTCCCGAAGTCACCCAAATCGGCATAATCGAAAGCTAATTTTTTCGTCCTCAACTGCTTTCCGTCGTGGGGACGACCAAAGTTCATGGGGGCATGTCGGCGGGACGGGTCGTGGTTAAGAGATGGGCATCCTCGGCCGATAATGGAAAAAAGAAGGGTGTCCCTCACAAGCATTTGGTTGACTTTACTTGGGCCACCTCGAAAAGGTGCCCGAACTGACCAGATGACCACTGGAGGGAATTGGGGATGACCTTCCCTTACTCCCCCAGTGGTCACCAACCCGCTCCCACCCTAAAAAAAATTTTTTTAAACATTTTTTCCAGCCTCTATGCCAGCCTCAAATGTCATACCCAGCTCCATCACAACAGTATGCAGGTCCATGGAGCAGTTTTATGTGGGTGCAGTGCACTTCAGGTAGGCGGACACCACATGCAGGGTCCCCCCTTCATCCCTAAGGGCTATAGTAGTGGTGTACAGTTGTGGGGAGTGGGGTTTCGGGGTGGGGTTGGGGGGCTCAGCACCCAAGGTAAGGGAGCTATGCACCTGGGAGCAATTTCTGAAGTCCACTGCAGTGCCCCCCTAGTGTACCCAGTTGGTGTCCTGGCATGTGAGGAGGACCAGTGCACTACAAATGCTGGCTCCTCCCACGACCAAAGGGCTTGGATTTGGTCGTTTTTGAGATGGGCATACTCGGTTTCCATTATGAAAACCGGGGACGACCATCTCTAAGGTCGACCATTTCAACATTTAGGTCAACCAACTCTAAGGTCAACCTAAATGTTGAGATTTGGGTGTCCCCGACTGTATTATCGAAACGAAAGATGGACGTCCATCTTGTTTTGATAATACGGGTTTCCCCGCCCCTTTGCCAGAATGTCCTTAGAGATGGACGTCCCCGTTCGATTATGCCCCTCCAAGGATCCCAAATTAGAAAAAGGATGGTATAAAAATATAACTTAAATGACTGCCAGAATGCTGATGTGTTGAGTGGTGCTTAGACAGCGACTCCAGCTGTGAGGAACCAAGGCCAATGCCCGGCAGTCTTCTGTGGTGTTATGTCCTGTGTATGGCGAGACAGAACAGGATAGGCTGGAGTGGACTTTGCTGACAACTCCAGCTGTTGGGACGTAAGGACAGTGTCAGGCGGACTTCTATGGCCAATGTCTCGAAAATGGAAAAGAACAATCAGGATCAAGTATACGTATGGTTTAATCATGAACTGATAATTGAGTGCGACTGTTGGGCAGACTGGATGGACCATTTAGATCTTTATCTGCTGTCATCTACTATTATGTTATGTACCAAAAAATGAACACATTGCTGCTTGGCAGACTGGATGGGCCCTTTTGGTTTTCATCTGCCATCATTATATTACTATAGGCTTCAGATATGTAAAGATGGAACCTACAGTACAATACTGAAAGCTCATGTAAAACAATAGAAGGTATAAACATTTACATTGAATCCAGTCTGCTAAAAGTATATTCATTAAACTTCATGGGATACACATCAAAATAATGTGCATCTTTACTAAGCAGCAAGGATTTAGACTGAATTTAATTATTTGCTTTTCCAAACCCAGGCTGAAACTCAGTTATACTTCAGATACAGTAGGCTTTCCCTGCCCCAATTTTAATGGTCTAATTCACTAAGATTTTTTTTTTCATAGGCATAGAGGGAGTTATTTCCTAAGTTAGCTCAAACTATCTGTCAAAAGGTCCCTGTTATATCTACTGGCGTTGCGGCTGATTGTGCGTGCTATTGATAAATGGGACATAAGACTTAATAAATTGGACCAGCCATTTCCAACTCAGTCCTCGGGACACACCTAAGTCCTATCAGGTTTTCAAGATATTTATAATGAATATGCAGGAGAAAAATGTTCACGCACTGCCACTAATTCATGAATATTTATTGTGGATATCCTAAAACCCTGATAGGACTAGGTGTACCCTGAGGACTGGGTTGGGAATGGCTGAATTGGACCCTAGAGTTTGTAGCTGAGGTAATGGAGGGTGAAGTGATTTGGTCAAGGTCACAAGGAATGTCAACAGGAGAAGTATGATCTGAACCCTGGCTTCCCTGGTTCTCAGCCTACTGCTGTCACCACTAGGTTACTCCTTCACTTCTACAATGTTTTTTCTTTCGATTATCTTCTTCCCTTGCCTTTTCATTCATAACTAAGTCTACCAACCCTTTAAGATCAAAGGTAAAATCTGAGACATGAGCTAGGCGCTGTCCCTTTATGGCAGCGGTTCCCAAACTGTGTGTCGATGCACTCTGGTGCGTCGCAGCGAACTCTTAGGGGTGCCGCGGCAAATCCTGACATCCCTCCCACTGCCCACAATCCAGTATCGCTCTCTACTTCTCCCTCTCGCAGGTCCGGAATCTGCCGCCGCTGCAGTGCTTGCAGCTTACATTTTCGGGCTGTCCGCAATTCACATAGGCAATGTGGGGACTTCCTTCTGCCGTGTCCGGCCCTATCAACAGGAAGTTGCATCAGAGAGGGCTGGACGCGGCAGAGGGAAGGCCCTGCAGTGTCTGTGTGAATTGCGGACAGCCTGAAAACGTATGTAAACTGCAAGCACTGCGATGGCGGATAGGGAAGAAGAAGGAAATGGCAGCAATCCTAGACCTGCGGGAAGGACGGTAGCGAGCGATGCTGGATTTGGGGAAGGCAGAAGTTGCTGGACTTATGGGAGGAGGGGGCTGCAGGGAAGGGAAATTTGTTCTGGACTTATGGGAGGAGGGGTTGTGCAGGGAAGGGAGATGTATGCTGGACTTATGGGAGGAGAGGGGCTGTAGGGAATGGTGTGCTGTACCTTCTGGGAGGACGGGGTCTGCAGGGAATGGAGAGGTGTGCTGAACATTCAGGAAAGAGAGGTGTGCTGGAATGAGAGGAGGGGGCTGCAGGGAAAGGGAGACCTATGTGGCGGGGGGGGGGGGGGGGGGTGCCATGAAAAATTGCTCGGACACTACGGGTGCCGTGAACTGAAAAAGTTTCGGAACCACTGCTTTATGGTCTTTTTTCTGAGACTAAGAACCTGTAGAATATTCCCTTGCATCTGATCCTGGGGACATGAAACTTGTTTCACCCTTGCCAAACTGGATGGATTAAACCACCTGTAAAAAATAAAATCAAAATAAAACAGAAAAGTATATGTATGTGTTATCCTAAGAGCCAGAAGTACCATAAAGCTTCTCACCAGCAGACACTTCTCTTAATGAGTCTCATATTTGATCAAAAATGTCATAACAGAGGATGGATGAGTTTTGTTCTATGGAGCTCGCAGAAGGTGTAGGAATACCATATGGCAGGTATAAAGTTTCATTACTGAAGGGATGAATAAATCTTTCATATGCATGTGATAAAACTGAATCCATAAAATAAAGAGACAGAGAGAAAACAAAGTATAAAGAGCATGCTTGCAAAATAGGAGTGCAATCACATAGTTAGTATTAGCTTTCCCCATATAGCAGAAGAACAGCAATGCAAAATAGGCCACAGGAAAAGGGAAAGCCACACATCATTGCATGATAATTTCAACTACTAAAATTCACCCATAACCATGCACCTTTCATTCCTGTTAAACAAACATTTCCTTTTCTTTTTAAAAACTATCCCTCCTCACCTCTTCTGGATGACTGCATGGGAAAATCAAATCTCCTAAAGACTGCAGGAAAGCCTTCTCCAGAGCTCAAAGCTACAGTGCTACTTATTAGTCAGAAGGGATGAGGCCCAGAAACATATGATTGTCCTTTCTTTTCTTTCCCCCCAGGTACCCAAACACTTCCTGTGAGATGCACACTCCTCAGTATCCACAGAAAAATGCAGTACTGGTGTGGTAGTGTACAACACTGCTGCCAGGTTATAAGAAAACCCTTCTCTTACTAGGAATCAGAAAGGTCATGAAAGATTCCAGATTAAACATAACTGGACACCATAGCCTTTAAGTATGTTGTACAACATATGTTATACTGGAATCTCTGTATGCTTTCTTATATTTGTACTATCCTTTAAAACTTTTATGCAATGGAATTTCTATTTCCTTCTTTTAATGTATAGAAGGTGTGCAGTGTCTTTATCATTTTTAGTATTTTAAACCTCATTGCTGTGTATACACAAATTGGCAGTATATTACGCTAAATAAACCATAATTTTCAAAGTATTTAGAATTCAAACTTTGGTTATCTGGAACCTAAATTATCCCTTTGAAAACTGACTGGGGCTGAGTGCCTAAACCTAGGTAGCTCATTAAGGCAGTGGCGTAGCTAGGGTAATTGACACCCGGGGCCGGTCATTTTTTTAACACCCCCCCCCCCCCCAAATCCAGTACTAGGCATACCGAGAATACAAAACACTCAGGACCTATAGAGCAATTCTACCATACCATAAAGCGAATGTTACATACCTGTAGAAGGTATTCTCCGAGGACAGCAGGCTGATTGTTCTCACTGATGGGTGACATCCACGGCAGCCCCTCCAATCGGAAACTTCACTAGCAAAGGCCTTTGCTAGCTCTCGCGCGCCCATGCGCACCGCGCATGCGCGGCCATCTTCCCGCCCGAACCGGCTCGTGTTCGTCAGTCCCGTAAGTAGCAAGACAAAGACAAGGGAAGACACAACTCCAAAGGGGAGGCAGGCGGGTTTGTGAGAACAATCAGCCTGCTGTCCTCGGAGAATACCTTCTACAGGTATGTAGCACTCGCTTTCTCTGAGGACAAGCAGGCTGCTTGTTCTCACTGATGGGGTATCCATAGCCCCCAGGCTCACTCAAAACAACAAACATGGTCAAATGGGCCTCGCAACGGCGAGGACATAACTGAGATTGACCTAAAAACTTATCCAACTAACAGAGAGTGTAGCCTGGAACAGAATAAAACATGGGCCTAGGGGGGTGGAGTTGGATTCTAAACCCCGAACAGATTCTGAAGCACTGACTGCCCGAACCGACTGTCGCGTCGGGTATCCTGCTGCAGGCAGTAATGAGATGTGAATGTGTGGACAGATGACCACGTCGCAGCTTTGCAGATCTCTTCAATAGTGGCTGACTTCAAGTGGGCCACTGACGCAGCCATGGCTCTGACATTGTGAGCCGTGACATGACCCTCAAGAGCCAGCCCAGCCTGGGCATAAGTGAAGGAAATGCAATCTGCTAGCCAATTAGATATGGTGCGTTTCCCCACAGCCACTCCCCTCCTGTTGGGATCAAAAGAAACAAACAATTGGGCGGACTGTCTGTTGGGCTGTGTCCGCTTCAGATAGAAGGCCAATGCTCTTTTGCAGTCCAATGTGTGCAGCTGACGTTCAGCAGGGCAGGAATGAGGACGGGGGAAAAATGTTGGCAAGACAATTGACTTGTTCAGATGGAACTCCGACACTACCTTCGGCAAGAACTTAGGGTGAGTGCGGAGGACTACTCTATTATGATGAAATTTGGTGTAAGGGGCCTGGGCTACCAGGGCCTGAAGCTCACTGACTCTACGAGCTGAAGTAACTGCCACCAAGAAAATGACCTTCCAGGTCAAGTACTTCAGATGGCAGGAGTTCAGTGGCTCAAAAGAAGGTTTCATCAGCTGGGTGAGAACGACATTGAGATCCCATGACACTGTAGGAGGTTTGACGGGGGGCTTTGACAAAAGCAAACCTCTCATGAAGCGAACAACTAAAGGCTGTCCTGAGATCGGCTTACCTTCCACACGGTAACGGTATGCACTGATTGCGCTAAGGTGAACCCTTACAGAGTTGGTCTTGAGACCAGACTCAGACAAGTGCAGAAGGTAGTCAAGCAGGGTCTGTATAGGACAAGAGCGAGGATCTAAGGCCTTGCTGTCACACCAGACGGCAAACCTCCTCCATAAAAAGAAGTAACTCCTGTTAGTGGAATCTTTTCTGGAAGCAAGCAAGACACGGGAGACACCCTCTGACAGACCCAAAGAGGCAAAGTCTATGCTCTCAACATCCAGGCCGTGAAAGCCAGAGACTGGAGGTTGGGATGCAGAAGCGCCCCTTCGTCCTGTGTGATGAGGGTTGGAAAACACTCCAATCTCCACGGTTCTTCGGAGGACAACTCCAGAAGAAGAGGGAACCAGATCTGACGCGGCCAAAAGGGAGCAATCAGAATCATGGTGCCCCGGTCTTGTTTGAGTTTCAACAAAGTCTTCCCCACCAGAGGTATGGGAGGATAAGCATACAGCAGACCTTCCCCCAATCCAGGAGGAAGGCATCCGATGCCAGTCGGCCGTGGGCCTGAAGTCTGGAACAGAACTGAGGGACCTTGTGGTTGGCTCGAGATGCGAAGAGATCTACCAAGGGGGTGCCCCACACTTGGAAGATCTGCTGCACTACTCCGGAATTGAGCGACCACTCGTGAGGTTGCATAATCCTGCTCAACCTGTCGGCCAGACTGTTGTTTACGCCTGCCAGATATGTGGCTTGGAGCCACATGCCGTAACGGCGAGCCCAGAGCCACATGCTGGGCTTCCTGACACAGGGGGCGAGATCCAGTGCCCCCCTGCTTGTTGATGTAATACATGGCAACTTGGTTGTCTGTCTGAATTTGGATAATTTGATGGGACAGCCGATCTCTGAAAGCCTTCAGAGCGTTCCAGACCGCTCATAACTCCAGGAGATTGATCTGCAGATCGCGTTCCTGGAGGGACCAGCTTCCTTGGGTGTGAAGTCCATCGACATGAGCTCCCCACCCCAGGAGAGACGCATCCGTGGTCAGCACCTTTTGTGGCTGAGGAATTTGGAAGGGGCGTCCCAGAGTCAAATTGGCCCAAATCGTCCACCAGTACAGGGATTTGAGAAAACTCGTGGGCAGGTGGATCACGTTATCTAGATCCCCAGCAGCCTGAAACCACTGGGAAGCTAGGGTCCATTGAGCAGATCGCATGTGAAGACGAGCCATGGGAGTCACATGGACTGTGGAGGCCATGTAGCCAAGCAATCTCAACATCTGCCGAGCTGTGATCTGCTGGGACGCTCATCTCCGGGAGATAGGCACGAGCCGTCCGATAATCCAGCAGAGCTCCTATGAATTCGAGTCTCTGTACTGGGAGAAGGTGGGACTTTGGGTAATTTATCACAAACCCTAGTAGCTCCAGGAGTCGAATAGTCATCTGCATGGACTGTAGAGCTCCTGCCTCGGTAGTGTTCTTCACCAGCCAATCGTCCAGATAAGGGAACACGTGCACTCCGAGCCTGCGAAGCGCTGCTGCTACCACAGCTAGGCACTTCGTGAACACTCTGGGCGCAGAGGCGAGCCCAAAGGGTAGCACACAGTACTGGAAGTGACGTGATCCCAGACGAAATCGAAGATACTGTCTGTGAGCTGGCAGTATCGGGATGTGTGTATAAGCATCCTTTAAGTCCAGAGAGCATAGCCAATCGTTTTGCTGAATCGTGGGAAGAAGGGTGCCCAGGGAAAGCATCCTGAACTTTTCCTTGACCAGATATTTGTTCAGGGCCCTTAGGTCTAGGATGGGATGCATCCCCCCCTGTTTTCTTTTCCACAAGGAAGTACCTGGAATAGAATCCCAGCCCTTCTTGCCCGGGTGGCACGGGCTCGATCGCATTGGCGCTGAGAAGGGCGGAGAGTTCCTCTGCAAGTACCTGCTTGTGCTGGAAGCTGAAGGACTGAGCTCCCGGTGGGCAATTTGGAGGCTTCGAGGCCAAATTGAGGGTGTACTTGTCGGACTATTTGGAGAACCCACTGGTCGGAGGTTATGAGAGGCCACCTTTGGTGAAAAACTTTCAACCTCCCCCCGACCGGCAGATCGCCCGGCACGGACACCTTGACATCGGTTATGCTCTTCTGGAGCCAGTCAAAAGCTCGCCCCCTGCTTTTGCTGGGGAGCTGTGGGGCCTTGCTGAGGCGCACGCTGCTGACGAGAGCGAGCGCGCTGGGGATTAGCCTGGGCCACAGGCTGTCGAGAGGGAGGATTGTACCTACGCTTACCAGAAGAGTAGGGAACAGTCCTCCTTCCCCCATAAAAACGTCTACCTGAAGAGGTAGATGCTGAAGGCTGCCGGCGGGAGAATTTGTCGAAAGCGTTATCCCACCGGTGGAGCTGTTCTACCACCTGTTCGACTTTTTCTCCAAAAATGTTGTCCGCTCGGCAAGGGGAGTCTGCAATCCGCTGCTGGATTCTATTCTCCAGGTTGGAGGCATGCAGCCATGAGAGTCTGCGCATCACCACACCTTGAGCAGCGGCCCTGGACGCAACATCAAAGGTGTCATATACCCCTCTGGCTAGGAATTTTCTGCATGCCTTCAGCTGCCTGACCACCTCCTGAAACGGCTTGGCTTGCTCAGAAGGGAGCTTGTCCACCAAGCCCGCCAACTGCCGCACATTGTTCCGCTTGTGGATGCTCGTGTAGAGCTGGTAGGACTGAATCTCGGCCACGAGCATAGAAGAATAGTAGGCCTTCTTCCCAAAGGAGTCTACGGTTCTAGAGTCCTTGCCCGGGGGTGCCGAAGCATGCTCCCTAGAACTCTTAGCCTTCTTTAGGGCCAGATCCACCACACCAGAGTCGTGAGGCAACTGAGTGCGCATCAGCTCTGGGTCCCCATGGATCCGGTACTGGGATTCGATCTTCTTGGGAATGTGGGGATTAGTTAGAGGCTTGGTCCAGTTCGCCAGCAATGTCTTTTTTAGGACATGATGCATGGGTACTGTGGACGCTTCCTTAGGTGGAGAAGGATAGTCCAAGAGCTCAAACATCTCAGCCCTGGGCTCATCCTCCACGACCACTGGGAAGGGGATGGCCGTAGACATCTCCCGGACAAAGGCCGCAAAAGACAGACTCTCGGGAGGAGAAAGATGCCTTTCAGGGGAGGGAGTGGGATCAGAAGGAAGGCCATCAGACTCATCGTCAGAGAAATATCTGATGTCCTCCTCCTCCTCCCACGAGGCCTCACCATCGGTATCAGACACAAGTTCATGAACCTGCATCTGAAGCCGTGCCCGCTGGACTCCGTGGAAACACTGCCACGGTGGGAGCGCCGAGAGGTAGACTCCCTCGCCAGCACCGGCAAAGCTCCCTCCACCGACGTCGTCGAGGAGTCTTCCTGAGAGGCGGCCGCAAGCGGTACCGATGTTGGAGACCTCACCCCGGGCAAAGGGCCAGCTGTCGCCTCGCTCGACGGTACCAGGGGCGCAAGCACCCCCGGTACCGGAGGAGAAGGGCGCAACAGCTCTCCCAGAATCTCTGGAAGAACGGCCCGGAGACTCTCGTGTAGAGCGGCTGTGGAGAAAGACTGGGAAGCCGATGCAGGCATCGAGGTCAGAGTCTGTTCCGGGCGTGGAGGCGGTTCCGGGCTGTCCAAGGTGGAGCGCATCGACACCTCCTGAACAGAGGGTGAGCGATCCTCCCGGTGCCGATGCCTACTGGGTGCCGACTCCCTCGGCGACCCAGAGCTCTTGGTACCGAGGCGGGAAGGAGACCGGTGTCGATGCTTCTTTCATTTCTTCAAACGAAGCATGTCACCAGAGCTTCCCGGTACCGACGAGGAGGACGTAGAATCCAACCGTCTCTTCCTCGGGGCCGAGGCCGAAGAAGGTCGGTCTCGGGGGGGGCTGTACCACAGGAACCCTCAGGGCAGGAGGAGACTCACCCGAAGGCTCACCGCCACCAGCAGGGGAATGGACAGCCCTCACCTGCACTCCAGTCGAAGCACCACCGTCCGACGACATCAGCAACAGCGGAGGTCTCGGTACCACCGACGTCGACGCAGCCTTCCGATGTCTCGGTACCGACGATGCAGAGGGTCGAAGCCTCAATGCCGTCGATGCCGAGGTCGAAGACTGCGATGCTGTCGACGTTGATGCACCCGATGCGTCCTGTGCTGTTGTCGACGAAGAGCCCGAGAACAACACGTTCCACTGGGCCAATCTCGCTACTTGAGTCCTCTTTTGAAAAAGAGCACAAAGACTGCAGGCCTGCGGGTGGTGCCCAGCCCCCAGACACTGAAGACACGAAGCGTGCCTATCAGTGAGCGAGATTACCCGGGCGCACTGGGTGCACTTCTTGAAGCTGCTGGGAGACTTCGATGACATGGGCGGAAAAATCACGCCAGCGAAATCAAAATTCGCGATGATGACGAAAGGCACCAAAAATAAGGGAGAGAAAACCCGTACCGAGGCCAAAAAGGCCTATCCCGAAAGTGAAAGGAAACTTACGCTGGGGGAAAAGCTGGACACACGGGAAGGGACAAAGACCAAAGGTCTCTCTTTTTTTTTTTTTTTTTAGCGAAATCGCGAAGACGCGCGAGGGTCAACTTGAGGGGCACGAAACGGCGGCAAAACATGACCATCCTGAGAGCGGACAAAAGAGGACTGACGAACACGAGCCGGTTCGGGCGGGAAGACGGCCGCGCATGGGCGCGTGAGAGCTAGCAAAGGCCTTTGCTAGTGAAGTTTCCGATTGGAGGGGCTGCCGTGGACGTCACCCATCAGTGAGAACAAGCAGCCTGCTTGTCCTCAGAGAAACAGTAATTTGTATGAGTCACACAAGGAAAAGGAAAGCATCTTAAACACTACAGTGAGCATTAGAACATCAATTCACCTATTGTAAAACGAAAACAGACAGATTAGTACAGATCACAGTCAATGCCAACCGAAAGCCATGTCTTTTTCACAAACACAGATACATCCTAATCCACTATAGAATAAGTAATCATAAACTTTCTATTTAGACAAAAATTAAACTGAACCCCCAAGATGCCAGACTCTGCATACAATGCAACACCACAGAAACGGAAAATGTCCCCTAGTACTGTGCAAAATATAAAGACAGCAGATGTAAATTTGAAAAAACTAACAAATACCAATCACCACTTTACAAATTAGCAAATAGAAATAAAACAAATACAGAAAATAAAATAATACCATTTTATTGGACTAATACATTTGGCTTCCAGAGGCCAAAATCTCCTTCCTCAGGTCAATACAGTATAGTGCTGTTACAGTATCCTATCCTGACCTGAGGAAGGGGGTTTTCTTCTCTGAAAGTTGTCGAAATGTATTAAAATTAGTCTAATAAAAAGATTACCTTATTTACATGTTCTATTTATAAACATTTAACACAGCTACAATACTATATCCTAAAGCAAAAAAATAAAAATATATATTTTATTTACAGTTTGTTGTCTCTGGTTTCTGCTTTCCTCATCTTCTTTTCACTGTCTTCCTTCCATCCAGCATCTGTCTTCGCTCTCTGCCATCCAGTGTTTGCCCTCTCTAATGTCCCTTCCATCCACTGTCTGCCCCTCTCTCTCTGCCCCTTCCATTCACTGTCTGCCCTCTCTCTCTGCCCCTTCCATCCACTATCTGCCCTCTATTTCTGCCCCTTCCATCCACCATCTGCCCCAGTCTGCCATCTTCCTCCCATCCACATCTGCCTTCTATCCCTGCCCCTTCCATCCACCATTTGCCCCAGTCTGCCCTCTTTCTCTCTCCCCCTTCCACCCACCATCTGCCCTTTCTCTGTGCCCCTTCAATCCGTCTGCCCTCCCTCTCCCATCCATCCAGGGTCTGCCCTCCCTCACACTCTCCACTTCCATCCAGGGTGTGTCCCCTCTCTCTCTGCCCGCTCTTTTCAGCCCCCTTCATCCACCACATGCCTTGCATCCCCCTTTTTCAGCCCCAGACCCATTCTCCCACCTGCCCCAGGCATGGATCCATTTTCCCTCCTGCCCCCTTGTCAGACCCCAGTTACAGCTTCAGACCCCTTCTCCCCTCTGAGCACTCCCCTCCCCAGTCCCCTTCTCCCCTCTAAGCTCCGCCACCCTCCCCAATCCCCTTCTCCCCTGAGCACCCCTCTAAGCTCCCCCACCCTCCCGAATCCCCTTCTCCCCTCTGAGCACCCAGTGACCCATCTAAGCTCACCCACCCTCCACATTTCCCTGCTCCCCTAAGCACCCCTCACCCACCCTCCCCAATCCCCTTCTCCCTTGAGCACCCCTCTAGGCTCTCCCACCCTCCCCAATCCCCTTCTCCCCTGAGCACCCCTCTAGGCTCTCCCACCCTCCCCAATCCCCTTCTCCCCTGAGCACCCCTCTAGGCTCTCCCACCCTCCCCAATCCCCTTCTCCCCTGAGCACCCCTCTAGGCTCTCCCACCCTCCCCAATCCCCTTCTCCCCTGAGCACCCCTCTAAGATCACTCACCCTCCCCAATCCACTGCTCCCCTGAGCACCCCTCTAGGCTCTCCCACCCTCCCCAATCCCCTTCTCCCCTGAGCACCCCTTTAGGCTCACTCACCCTCCCCAATCCCCTTCTCCCCTGAGCACCCCTCTAGGCTCACTCACTCTCCCCAATTCCCTTCTCCCCTGAGCACCCCTCTAGGCTCACTCACCCTCCCCAATCCACTGCTCCCCTGAGCACCCCTCTAGGCTCTCCCACCCTCCCCTTCTCCCCTGAGCACCCCTCTAGGCTCTCCCACCCTCCCCAATCCCCTTCTCCCCTCTGAGCTTCCCCCTCCCCCGAGCCGGTCCTGTCCTGTGCCCCCTCCGTTGAGAGCCGACAGCTCTCGTCTCCTGCCGCTACCCTGCTTTTTTTTTAATCCATTGCAGCGACGCAGGCAGCACTTCCCGTCTGCCATGTGAAGGAGAAAATCGCGTCGCTGGCGTCGGCCCTTCCCTCGTTATGTCCCGCCCTCGAGGAAATAGGAAGTTACCTCAGAAGAGGGCGGGACACAATGAGGGAAGGGCCGACGCCAGCGACGCGATTTTCTCCTTCACAGGGCAGACGGGAAGCGCTGCCTGCGTCGCTGCAATGGATTAAAAAAAAAAGCAGGGTAGTGGCAGGAGACGAGAGCTGTCGGCTCTCGATGGAGCACCCCCCCCCCACCCGCCGACACCCGGGGCGGACCGTCCCCACCGCCCCGCCCTTGCTACGCCACTGCATTAAGGGGGTCTTTTATAAAGGCACACTCCTTAACTAGTAACCTAGTGGTTGGCAAATTTAGAGTGGAGAATGTTAGGAGTTTAACACTGATTTTCAACACTTGGAAGCTAATTTAGGCCTAGATTTATTAACTTGCATTAAGGGCATTTTTATTAAAGCACTGCTAGTGCACTGCATTGGTAACCATTAAAGCAGGTGCAGAGGCTCAAGATGGGTGGGCAGAAGAACTCTACCATGTCCCACTAGTGATTTGGTCTCTCCCTCTCTCGTCTGCATGCCATATGGTCTTTTATACATCCCCTCCCCCGAATACCTGTTAAATAGCAGATTTTCACTGTCAGCGAGCAGCAACTAATACACACTACTCATGTTGGCCCCACAGTCTTCCCTCTGATGCAACTTCCTGTTTCCACATAGGCGGGAATACATCAGAGGGAAGGCTGCAGGGCCAGTGCGAATAGTATGTATCAGTCACTGCTCGCTACAGGCGAAGATCTGCTATTTATAAGGTACTGTATGCAGGAGGGACAGTTGTTGGGAGTTTTTGACTGGTGGGGTTTGGGAATCCCTGCCAGCCACATCACAGCTGTGCTGCTACTGGGTGGGCCTGAGCCCAAAGTGGGCGGGCTGGGCCCACCCAGGCCCACTCTTGGCTACGCCACTGCATTAAAGGCTAATATGACTGCGTGCAGTAAGTCACACATGCGTAATGATTGTGTGCCTAAGTGAATATTAGCACTTACATGTGTATAATGTGAACTTACGAGCACTATTCTATAACTTATGCACACATCGCTTGGCACGTAAGTGTGAGGGGGATGTGCACGTGGACGAAGCATAGGTAGGCCGTGGCCAAGTCTCTCAGTTATGCACATAAGTTACAGAAAACTAAGTTACATGAACAAGTGCTGCATTTAGGCACCAATAGTTAACGTCTGCCGTAGACATGACAGTACGCTTTGTACCAATCCCAACTTATGCTAATCTATATATATGAAAGGCACCACCAACATTCTAATGAAGCCTCACTTCCGGTTTGCATGGTGGTGTAGATATCCAGTTTTCCTCATGAGTGTCTGGCCCGAGCACTGACACTCATGGGGAAAACAACGAATGACAACCATATCCACACTACAGGGGCAAGAGTAGGGAAACCCTACTCCTCCCCCAGCCTACAAAGCAACCCTCACTGCCCCCCCCCCGAAGCCAAGCCCCTACCCCCCCTTCGCTCCATCACACAACCCCCTACCCCCCCTCGCAGTATCACAGAAGCCCCTCCCCTGCCACATCAACAAACCCCCTAGGAGCAGCTCCAGAGACGACAGTACCCCCTACACTCCCTCTTCCAAGTCGCCGCCGCTCCCCCCTCTCCCTCCGCCCAGCAACTTTTCCACCAGTCCCGCCCACACACACACCCAACAGACCTGCCGTGCCGCTCCGATCTCTGCCCGGACCAACAAAAAAAAAAACATTAGCTGTTTACACGAAGCAGGCACAGCACCGCTGGCAGCCCATCAGGATTGCCTGTTGGCTCTGCAGCCGCTCCTCTTGCCTCTTATGTCGCTCCTACGGGGTCCTTCTCTAGGGGCAGTTACGTCGAGGCGCGAGGACCGGCTGCACAGCCAACTGCCAGTCCTGATGGCCTCCTGCGGTGCCTCGCCTGCTTCGTACAAACAGCTGATGCTGTTTTTGTACCGCCGCTACTGCTGCTTCGGCCACACTGCTGCCACCTCTGTGGATGGAGAGAGTAGCTGGCCGCACGGAGAGGGGGGAGCAGTGGCGGTGACTTGGTGAGGGGGAGGGGGACAGTGGCTGCGCAGACATCCGGGGGGGGGGAGGGCAGCGGCCGACATCGGGGGGGGGGGGGGGGGAAGCGGTGCTAGCGCCCGTTTCATTGCTCTCTGAAACGGGCCTTTCACAATAGTATTCTATAATGAGAGAAATTAATTTTATAGCTAAGTGCCTAGTTTAAGGTGGCAAAAACATGTGTATTTCAAGCCTATTTCATAAAGACTAGGACAAGTGGCCAAAAAAACACCTTCATTTAAGGCACAATCATTTTCACCAGCCCTATAGCTAGTATAAATGAACACACCTACATTTTGTAAGAATGTGCATAAATCATACTATTCTATAATCCATGTGCGAACTTGCTTGATCCACCCACGCAGCACTCAAACACTGTCTATGTGCACAAGTGAAAGCATACACCATGAAAATAATGCACATATTTTTACACCAGTCAATATTTTATAAGAGGTCATGTATTTATGTACATTTGGCACATGTTTCTTTATTTATTTATTTATCTATTAGGATTTATTTACAGCCTTTTTGAAGGAATTCACTCAAGGCAGTGAACAGTATGACTAAAATATTTACATTTTTGAGCATTGTGCAATCTTACAAAATTATACCATAACAGGGTATGTAGACATGGGATGGGAAATGGGAAGGTTATGGGCAGGGAATAGTGTGCATTGCACAAAAGGATGGATTAATCCCCTGCATAATTCCTACAAATTCTTCCTAGGAAGGAATCTTGAAACAATACATCAAACCCTCCATGGACAATCATCCCATAAAAGTAAGCCTTTCTGAGCTCTTTTGTCCTACACTATGCTCTACAAAAAAAAAAAAAAAAAAAAATCTGCTAACAGCTCACAATCCAATATATTTTTTTAGGGATTCTGAAACCTATATTCTTTTTGTTCCACAACCAATTAACTGTAGAGAAAAGTTATTTTGACCTATTAACAGAAGACCTAGGGCCAGATGCACTAAACTTAACGAGCCCTTAATGAGCAAGTAGCAAACCCTGGCATGCACTAAATACTTTTTTCCAAGGATGGTAGCAGCTAAGGAAAACGGAATGCAGATGAGCAAATTGTGTAGAAACCCCTATTGTGATGAGATGCACTAACCTTTTCCGATTGCCTTAACGCTAGAAAACGGTGGAAATTCTAACCAGAGGTCTGTACCTCTCGTTGGGTCTGCGCGGGATTGAAAAACTTCATAAAATGTAAAAAAAAAAAAATCGGGGGGGGGGGGGGGGGGGGGGGGAAACAGCCAAGTGCTCGTCATGGACAGCTATTATGGGAGTGCTCCATCCGAAAAACAGCCCAAGTGCTCGTAAGGAGCGTCCTTTATGGATGTTCTTCACTATATACAAAAAAAAAAAAAAAATCAAACAGGCTCCGATACTGCAGGCTCTTTTTTGGACCCCGGAATAATAAAAACGTCCTTTTTGGCCGTGCTTCACTCAGCTGAAAGACCTGGAAGTCTCTGAGCCAATCACAGTGCATCTAGCTCAGCTGAACGCGTAGTGATTAGCTCAGGGACTTCCAGGTCTCAGCAGAGTGAAGCACTGCCAAAAAAGACGTTTTTATTATTGCAAGGGGGGAAGGCGGCCAAAATGGGTGCCCATCCAAAAAAAAAACCCCGTCCATTTTGGCCCCCTTAATAATAAAAACGTCTTTTTTGGCAGTGCTTCACTCAGCTGAGACCTGGAAGTCCCTGAGCCAATCACAACGCATTCAGCCGAGCTAAACGTGCTGTGATTGGCTCAGAGACTTCCTGGTCTCTCAGCTGAGTGAAGCACTGCCAAAAAAGACGTTTTTATTATTGCAAGGGGGGAAGGCGGCCAAAATGGGTGCCCATCCCCCAAAAAAACCCGTCCATTTTGGCCCCCTTAATAATAAAAACATCTTTTTTGGCAGTGCTTCACTCAGCTGAGACCTGGAAGTCCCTGAGCCAATCACAACGCGTTTAGCTCGGCTAAACGCGTTGTGATTGGCTCAGGGACTTCCAGGTCTCAGCTGAGTGAAGCACTGCCAAAAAAGACGTTTGAGCTGTGAAGAAGTTGCAGGAGATGTTTCTTTTTTTTTTCTTTGCAGCTCCTCCTGGCAGGCAGGCAGTCTGAGCAACTGCCTGGGTGGAGCTAACCATGCTTCTGGGACTTGTGAAAGGCTTTGAAATGGATCAGATGAGTTTTTGTTGTTTTTTGAGTGAAGGATGTCCATTAAGGACATCCTTGGCATGTGCAGAGCAGCCAGCATAACGCTTGGTTGCTCTGTGCATGCTTGACCGGCCCACTGGCCGAGTGTTTACCGATAGAATAGAGAATGCAAGTGAGCTACAAGGAGTAGCTCATTTGCATTCTCTTTCCTTAATGCACGCCCGTTCCTTACGGATTCGCTAAGGGAATAGGTGAGGGAAGGGCTCTAACGATTTTTTTGTGCATCTTCCCCTCAGTCTTAGACCAGTGATTTTCAACCTTTTTCATCTCGCAGCACATTTACAAGGTGCAAATATTATCAAGGCACACCTCTAGAATGTAACCCATCCCCACCCATACCTGTAACCTTCAGAAGTAGTTATTTCATTTAATTATGCTACTAAAATGCATTAGAGCACCAATGTACCTGTTATTTGGAAACTGGAATAAGATGCACTGTTACAAATTCCTACACAGACAACACATGCCAGAAGAATCCTTTACCTCAGTTGCAGATGCAAAACACGACTCTCACCCGATACAAAGCAGGGGACCTCAAAAAACATGCAGATAACTGAAATCAGAGATACAGGACTCTGCATGTCATGCAACACCAGAGAAACAGAAAGAAATGCATGTCCTTCTGTACAGTGCAAAAGAAAGCCGACAGATGTAAATTCTCAACACCAATATAATTCAATCACTAAACTGAAAATAAAATCATTTTTCCTACTTTTGTAGTCTGGTGATTTTATTTTTCCAATCATCTTGTTCCCAATCTTTGGTTCTGCTTTCGTCTGTCTGTGCTCCTCTGTTTTCAGGGGCCTCCTTTCCATCTGCAATTTCTTTTTCACCTGCTGCTCTCTGTCTTTTTGATACTGATCTTTCACATTCAGCTTTCTTCAATTTCTTTGCCTCCTTCTCAAATCTATCTTGTCTCCACTCTTCCCTTCCCTATATGTGCAGCCAGTCTCCCCTCTTCCCTTCCCTATACGTGCAGCCAGTCTCCCCTCTTCCCTTCCCTATATGTGCAGCCAGTCTCCTCTTTTCTCTTCCCTTCCTTATATGTGCAGCCTGTCTCCCCTCTTCTCTTCCCTTTAAGTGCAGCCTCTCCCCTTTTTTCTTCCCTTCCTTATATGTGCAGCTTGTCTCCCCCTTTTCTCTTTCCTATATGTGCTGCCAGTCTCCCTCTCTTCCCTTCCCTATATATACAGCTTGTCTCCTCTTTCTCTTCCCTATATGTGCAGCTTGTCTCCTCTTTTCTCTTCTATTCCCTATAGGTGCTGCCAGTCTCCCTCTCTTACCTTCCCTATATATGCATCTTGTCTCCTCTTTCTCTTCCCTATATGTGCAGCTTGTATCCTCTCTTCCCTTCCCTATATGCGTAGCCTGTCTCCTTCTCTTCCCTTCCCTATATGCGCAGCCTGTCTCCCCTCTTCCCTTCCCGTTATATGAAACCTCTCTCATCTCTTCCCTTCCATGTATGTGCAGCCTGTCTCCCCTCTTCCCTTCCCTTTATATACAGCCTGTCTTCCCTCTTCCCTTTATGTGCAGTTTGTCTCCCCTTTTCTCTTCCCTTTATGTGCAGCCTGTTTCCCTTTTTCTCTTACCTTCCATCTCCCTCTCTTCTCTTCCCCTATATGTGCATCCTGTCTTCCCTCTTCCCTTCCATTTATGTGCAGCCTATCTCCTCTCTCCCAAGGATCTAATCTGTTTTCCTACCTTCCTCCTCCCACAACTCGGGTCAAAACGAAGGCCTGGTCTAATACTTGCCGGCAACCGCAAAGTTTGAAAAATTGCAGTGGAGAGGAGAGAGACCCAAGAGGTGGGAGGAGGAAGATCACACAATCTGGAGGGGATTCCCTGTGGCACATCTGCAGAGCAGCTGCAGCACACTGGTTGAAAATTGCTTTTAGACTTTGAAAAAATGAAACGTACTTCACTTCTGCAATTTCCAGATGATAAACATTAACTATGCTTTTCCACTTCCTTTTATTATCAAAAATTAGCATTTTTGAAAGTACATTTTTACTAAATATTAACAACTACAAACCTTACGAAGGCACCAGTAACAATTTTTCCTATTCCAACCAAAACAAAAGAAAAACAAATGTCCCGTGTCAAAAGTGGTACACTGGATATACCAGTAGGAAAATAAAATTACGCATTGCGGAACATGTTAGCAATCTAAGGATTCAGAAATGAGAGGCTCCCCTTGTGGACCATTGGATTGAGAAACATCACACGATAATGGATTTAATATATACGGTGTTAGAACAGATAACTACATCCTATGGTGGGAACATAGCTAGAGTCTTAAAACATAAAGAACAACGGATCATATTCCAGTGGAACACGCTTACCCCTAGTGGCTTAAACCGGGAGATTGAGTGGCTACATGAGTGATGTCAAAAATACGTCAGGACTTTGGAGGATTTAAACAGGGCGCAGGCGCCGGCGTTTCCATAACGGTTGCATTTCGATTGAGGTTGGCATTCCACCTCAGAGGTAAGCCAACAAGGAATATAATGTGCACAGTCGTTGGATAAAAGAGATATAATTTGTAAATGAGCAAATGAAGTATCAAGAATAGTGTTGAGAACAAGATGAGAGCAGAAATGTAAAAGCGGTATTGGTCTTTTACTATTTCAAGGTACGGATGAGGGAATGCACTAGTCTTGGAAGGCATTCAGCATGGTTCTCTTGAAAAGCACCTGATGCGAAACACACGTGGTTTCTCGAACTACAGCAGATGAAACAACGATTGCAATTAAGACTGTGAAGGATTGGAGTTTTTAGATCACGTTTTTGCACAATTATTGGAGGAAGCTGAGGCAGATCGATGCATGGAAAATCTACAGGAGCTCTGCACGCATCAAAGATCTTCAGCCCCAAGCAAAGTTTTTTTGCTTGAAAAGTTTTTTGCTTGAATATTTTCAAATAGACAAAGAATCAGTATAAACAGGGGCTGAAAAATAACCATAAAAAGAGTGTTGAACGGAGAGAGGGAGGGCAGTGCGATGATGTATAATAAATCATACATTGTGCAGTAGACCAGCCGAAGCACGATAGTATATCACTGAGCACTCACATATCGCTAGAATATAGTATAGATATACAACTATCTAGTGAAATGCATAGATGATCATAGATATAGAGCACAGCATAGAGAAAAAAGAAAAAAATTGCTTACAATTTCTACAGTATTGATTTCTTTTTTTAAACCCAAATGTTTCCCATGATAGCATTGTGCATATTTTAATTAGTTTTTCTGTACAAGTTTTGCTTGATTTGTCTTTATTTGAAATAAAAAATTTTATTTAGCACACTTGTCAACAAGGAGCGGGGCTAGGTGGGGGTGGGGGGCCCCACCAACCTGGTCTGCACAGGGCCCTGCAATTGCTAAGACCAGCCCTGGGCGAGTGTGACTAAAGAAGGAAAGGAGACTTGCTAGCCTAGGCTAACCCTGATTTTCCGTTCATTGACACACAAACAGGGAATCAAACCTGGAAGACACGCATGGGCCAGATTAAGGAAAGGGATACTGCTGCAAAAAAGAGTTAAATACGCACTGACTGTGAACACAGATATCTGCGTATCCTCCAACCCAAGAGGGCCTAGGGGAGCTCTGAACAAACACTACTCAAAAACCCTTGGATGTATCAGCTCTAATCCTTATTGATTCCAAATAGGCCATACATTTTATGCCCCCACTCGCAGATGGCTAAGCGTCATTTAGAGTTCGGCAGGGTTATCCCCAGGGAATACTGAAGGAAGGAGGAAACAGCCAGCCTACAGGAAGAAGGGAGGTATTCTTCCTGCCCAAGGTAGAGTCAAACTAACTAAATAGAAAGGCAAGATGGGTCTCAAGAAGAAAATCATGCCTTTTAGACAGAACAAAGATCTGCAATGCTACAACAGCGGCCTCAATAAGGTATGGAGCTGTGCTCTACCTTCAAGATAAAGCTGTGCCCTACAACCTGAAATGAGACAATGCCTCACACTTAGAGGTAAAATGGAGCACACAACAAAATCTAGCCTAGTCCCATACAAAGAGATAAAGCTGTTCTGTAGATCCTAAGACGTAGCCACACTCAGAGATGAGAAGAAAACCACATACAGAGGTGGTACTGTATGGTACCTGCAGCGATGGAGCCATACTCAAAGATCAAGATAGAACCATGTTCCTCCTCCAAACAGAGAGCTGTGGATCATAATCACAGATGGATCGCAACTCCTCATGAAAGGGTAAACTGAATCCTATGAACAGAGAGAGAATAGCATGAAACGGCACCAGACTGTAGAACTAGAGAAGTCGATGTGCTCCATAAATAGAGAGTGTCTATGTGCCAGACCTACAGAGGGCAATGTGCGCACCAAAGACAGATGGATCTGCACTACCTCCAGTGATAGGTTAGGCCTCCACAGTCAAGCAGGGTGAGTAACCTACATCCTGAGGAGAAAATATGCTGAAGACGCAAAGATGCCATCATATTCAAAAGCTCGGAATGGAATTAGGGCCTGACACCAGAGATAAGGCAGGCTGAACATTGATAGAGGAACTGTGTTCCACCTCCTAAATAGGAATTGCGCTGCACATCTAGAGATAATCTGTGCACCACTGCCATACACATAGCTGATCTACATCCAAGGAGGGACTCATGCTGGAGAAGCAGTAAAGAAACTACTCTTACTGTCCAGAGAGGGAACTATGTTCGAAACACAGAGATGGAGACATGACTCACATCTTTCTCACTTGAGAGATAGCGCTATGTGTAAAATTCATAGATCGAGCTGAGTTCAACATCTATAGAAGGAGCTGCTCCACATGAAGAATGGAGCTGCGTTCAACCTGCAGAGATAGACGTGTGTTGAGTGTTCAAAGATAGAGCTGCTTTCAAGGATAGAGAACAGGCTGCTCTCAACCTATAGAGAAGGCGCTGTGGTCAACATGTTGAGATGGAGCCGTGCACAACATCCAGAGAAGGAGCCATGTTCAGCATTCAGAAATAGAGCCGTTTCAGGGGTTATAGGAGTATGCCCTTACAGGATATTCCAAGAGGCTGACCCCAAGGGGCAGACTGAAATAACTGTTAGCAGAGGATCGCCGGAAGACTGGTGTGATAAAACACTGCACAAGGCTACTGCCCCTGAATAGGCCAGAGGCCTCAGCCACAGCACAGCTAAGGAGCTGCTACTACAATGCCACTGAAGAGATCGCTACTACTAAGCAGTCGATGAGGTGGTCACCAAAGAGATGACCTAGGGCATACTGCACCGCATAGGTGAAGAGGCAGTTGTTACCCGGTAGCCTTAGAGACAGAATGTACTGCAAAGATCCAAGAGGCTGGTGCTTCATCGCAACCCTAAGGCTAGAGATACAGTCAAAAGGTGTTGCTACCGGCTAGACCACAAAGCTGAAGAGCAATAAAGGCTCAAGAAACTGCCACAACTATGGAGCCGAGAAAGGCTGAAGTCCCAATGAAGACAAAAGGGCAGCTGCCCCGAAAAAGGCCACTCACCCATTTGGAGGCTAAACTGGAAACGTTATGCAACTCCAGAGTTGACGTCAAACAGCCACTGGAGAAAAAGCAGCCATGAGGCCCCCCATAGAGAGATGCCAACACAGCAATCCAACAGACCCTTGCTGCATTGAAACCCCAAAAGGCACTGTCCTAGTACAACCAAGAAGGAGAACTTGTATTTGTGTGTGTGTATGTGGTGGGGGGGGGGGTGTTAGGAGGTTCTTCAAGATGGGTGAATGTGATTGAGGGAGTCTTCAGAGGGAATGTGATTTATTTGGGCAGTTCCTTATTTTAAGTGCTGGCCCCTTTAAGAAGCAGTTGGGCGCACCAGGTTACAGCTTTGAGGCCCAATGCTCCCAGGTTGGAAAAAATACCACCAGCTTTTTGATGGCATTATTTTTCCAGGAATAACACGACTTGAGGTATTCACTGCAAGCTACGTTATTTGATTTACATAGTTCTGAACCTGAATTGCATGCTCTGCATCCCATGGTACCTAATATTATTGCACCTTACATTAATAAAATACAAGTTATTGTCCTTTACCACACATAAGGGGCATAAAACACATCAGGGCTGTAACAGACTTTAAAAACGAATTTCCTGAATAGGCAGCCCCAGAATTAAACATTACTTATCCATTTATAGTTAGGACTGGATTTGGATTTTTGATTTGACCAAGCCCAATACAAGTGACATAAAATAATTCCCTGTCCCCAGTGTGCTTACAATGTTTTTGTGCCTGAGGTAATTAAGGGCTAAGTGATTTGCCCAAGATCATATGAAGTGTCAGTGGGATAAGCAGGATCTGAACCTTGGCTTCCATGGTTCACAGCCTGCTGCTCTAATCACTAGGCTACTCCACTACTATTTATGTCTTCTTCCTACACAGATAAACTTATCTGGATGGCAGCTGAACAATGCTGCTATGTGGATAAATTTAGATCACTTCACTGGAACCCCTCCAGTTGCTCCTTTTACTAAGTGGATACATTTTGGACCGACATCAACTAATCCATTCAAAATGTATGCATTTGGTAGTCCAGCATATTTTTTCAAAAGCATTTGTGATAAGCACCCAGTATGGTTAAGGTTAATATGTGGGACTATTAACCTTAATGATTCGAAGAGGTTTGTTGTTCTTGTCCTCTTACTAATCTTTTCTTGGTATCAACAGGTACATGACCTTGGCCCAGTCATGGTGCCTGTGAATTTATCTTGGCAGAAAGCTGCAGAAGTTTGCCCACTGCACCTGATTTTTGTTGGTTGCCTCCCATCAAGGTACAGTCAAGCTTGGCCTTGCTTATATAGTAACAGTAAATGATAGCAGATAAAGACTTGCATGCTCCATCCAGTCTGCTCAACAAGGCGGCCAGAGTTATACCTGCATCCATCTATGCCATGTTTAAAGTGTGAAGGTTATTTAAGTTTTGCTTTGATTTCAATCGTTTTTATATATTAGGGTCTTTTGTGATTATCACATGCATTTTTGAATTCCATCACTGTTCTTGACTATACCATCTCCACCAAGACAGCATTCTAGGCATTTACCACCCTCTCCGTAAAAACGTATTTCCTAATATTATTCCTAAGTCTGCTACCCTGTAACCTCAATTTATGTCCTCTAGTTTTACTGCTTCCTTGTTTCTGTAAAATATTTGTCTGTATATTATTATCTTTCAAGTATTTATTTTTATTTAAAATGTCTGTTTATAATTATTTATGGGTCCTTTTACTAAGTTGTGTTAAGTGCTAATGATCACTTAGGACTAGATTATATAAATGGTGCCTAAAAAAATTGGCGCTGAAAAAAATAGCACTTAAGTGCTGTTCTATAAGCTGTGCTTAACTTTAAGCGCAGTTTATAGAATAGCACTAACACCAGAAGCCATGACTACATTTAGGCGTGACCATACCATATTATGAAATATAGGGGGGGGGGGGGGGGGGGTTCTAGTAGGCACGTCCTGGTTTTTTTTTTACTTTTTGTAATGTCATTTCCTAAGAGTATATCTGTGCAGCATTTGTATTCCGTGTTTCTCCTTCCAGCAGCACCATCTTTGCGACCATACAGGAGGTGATTTTTTGCAAAGCAGCAGCATGAAATGTGAGAGGGCTCCTGAAGAAGGGGAGTTTTCTCCAAAACAGACCTCTGTAGAACTTGCTAACTCAGTGTGGTGATTGATTCATCATTCAGATAAGATATGGACTTGTATTTTGGTTTAGAACCATTTTCATGACTAATGGATGAGATTTTGGAATCACATACATTTTGGATAAGACTACAGTTCCAGTATTGAGGATAGCGTTTCTTTAAAATGTTTATTATTATTCACTGGATGTAATATTGTGCACTGATCACACTAAGGAGCCCTGCAATGGTGTGCTGCTTGTTAAGATCTAGGAAATTAATGGGTCTCAAGCTAGTAAATATTGAGCATTTTGGTTGTCAATATTTCCGCTAGTAAATATTGAGCATTGTGGTTGTCACAATTTCCACAACATGACTCATGTTACACATTGAAAGTTTCCTAAAAATAAAATGAAATATAGATTTTTTTTTTAATCAAATAGATTTTTTGGTGACATTCACTATCCAAAGTACTTTGTTGCCCGTTTGGGAAACTTTTTTCAGAGAGTTTGTTTTGCTGTGCCTGCACTGCAGATCCCACGCCTCTGTTTGTTAAAATGTAATGCAAAGAAGTGCAGAGTGATACACCTGGGGTGCAAAAATCCAAAGGAGATGTGCAAGATAGGAGGCGAGAGACTGATAAGCACAGCTCAGGAGAGGGACCTTAGGGTGATGATGTCTGAGAATGTCAAGGTGGTGAAACAATGTGACAAGGCAGTGGTCACGGCCAGAAGGATGCTGGGCTGCATAGAGAGGGGTATTAACAGTAGCAGAAAGGAGGTGTTGATGCCCCTGTACAAGTCACTGGTGAGGCCCCACTTGGAGTATTGTGTTCAGTTATGAAGATTGTATATTGCTAAGGATGTAAAAAGACTTGAAGCAGTTCAGAGAAAAGCAATGAAAATGGTATGGGGTTTATGCTACAAGATGTACGAGAGGAGACTTGATGGCCTGAGACGTATACCCTGGAGGAAAGGAGAAACAGGGGTCAAATGATACAGACATTCAAATATTTGAAAGGTATTAATATACAAAACAAATCTTTTCCAGAGACGGGAAGTTGATAGAACTAGAGGACATGAACTTAGGTCAGGAAGTACTTTTTCACTGCGAGGGTGGTATGCCTTCCCGTAGGAAGAGATGGAAATGAAAACGGTAACAGAATTTAAAAATGCGTGGGATTAACACAAAGAAATCCTGTATAGAAAGAATGGAAATAAAAAAATTTTGTAGTGCTTAGATGGCTAGTCCAGTCATTGGGAAGCAAAGCCAGTACTGGGCAGATTTCTACGAACTGTGTCTTTATCATGGCTGGCCAGACTTAGACGGGCTGGAATGGGGCTTTGATGACAGCACCAGTAGTTAGAGAACAAGGCCAGTGCCAGGCAGACTTCTACGGTCTATGACCTAAAACTGGCAAATCAAGATCAAGTATGCATATGTAGTATGACATCATAGTTTATGCTATGTTTATTTTGCTGAGCAAACTGAATGGACCATACAGGTCTTTATCTACCATCATCTACTCGGTTACTATGTATGTAAATGCCAAAAAATCATGTATAAGAAGTTTTGTATCCTCAGCTTTTATAAAAGATACACAAAGCCTGAATATCATGTAGAGAGGTTATGTTATGTTTTTCAATAAGGATGAGTTAAAATTTTAAAGGAGACAGAGAAAGTTTTAAACTAGAACTTGGGGAAAAGCCAACAGTCCTTCAGGAGTGGCTGGTTTGGAGTAAAGTATCTCCTAGATAGCATTGCTGAATATACATATAATTTGAAACCATCAAGCGTAAGCTAGAAATGTGAAATTATATGTTCTCTATGTGGTTGAATAATGACTGATATTTATACAAATTCTCTTTTACCCTCCTCGGCCACCTGCACAAGTAGTTGGTACAAAGAAGGTGGACACTCTTAGCCTGTGCACTTTATGCTAATTTTCAAAGAGGTCACTCTTTGAAAATTAGCACAAATTATGCAAGCTAACAGCACCCGTGCACTTTGCAATAATGCAGGTAATTTGATAACTGTTTCCTAAAACGTAGGGCTTCCCTCTTCATCAGGCACCATTACCAGAAAGGTAATTTTACAGGAAATGAAGAAATAAAATAAAGGATATGTCATCATAGTTTTCATCAAGTTTTTATAAAGTGGGTTATTAAGGGATTTCATTGCTTGTTTAGTTATTGAAAACATTTGTTTAAAATCCTGGTTTTGTTTTTGAATATTTCATGTAGCAGATCAATTCAAAATACAATCTGATCACGTATGGTATTTTGACAATTTCTTTTTTTTAAATAGAAAAAGCCACCTGCAAAGCATGATCACTCCATTTCTAAAGAAAACGCATCCATTTTTAGCATGCAAACATATTGAACACCTACAGGTATAACAAGTGCCAAAAACTGGCTTTATTTAGTACATATTAAGTGACATCATGTAGACTACAGCAGAGCATTTGTACTGTATCAACTGCAGAGATTCATGGCTCAACAGGCAGTTCCTGTAAGGTATATATGCCCAAACATGTATCCTACCTTCAATAGTAGCACTGCTGTTATGAGCTGGGTTTTAACTTCTATGTGGTCATACTTAACTTTGGAAGCTCCTCTTGCACTTTTTAATATAACTACACATCCATTAAAATTTATTTTTCAACAAACTTGCTATACCGCTAAGGGCCTCCGCCTAGGCATTAAAGTGGTTTACAAAATAGAAGTATATTTAAGGAAGGGAAGTAACGGGATGGGTAGGTAGATGAATGGAAGTATAAAATTAAGAGAGAGCATGCAAGAGGAAGAAGGAGCTATGACGGAGGGAAGGAGGTAACAAAGAGCTTAAAGCAAGTTTAAAATGTAAGAGTTGGTAGATCCATGCATGTTTGAACCTGGATAATTTCATTGGCCATCTGATTTCAGAAAACCTTTAGAATGTAACATACTGTGGTCTTTAATTTCAAAAAGATTTACATGAAGCCTTTCCTCCTGGAGAGGCTGGAAGCCTTTCCTCCTGGAGGGGCTGGAAACCTGTGTGTGGAACCCATTTAGCATGAATCTTTTAACCCAAGGTGGAAGTATCAGTGGTTATCACAGCTGAAAACTGCTAAATGTAAAAGGCCATGTCCTTGGCCCATATTGGAATAGGAAAACTGACCAAGAAAAGGAACCTCTGAATTCCTCCAAGATAAAGATGTGATCCTAGAGTCCTTGAATGTCATTATTCTATTAGATGTTCAATGTTATATGAACTATCGGTCTATAATACTGAAAACTACTAGATATAAAATAAGAGGAAATCATTTACTTTAAAAGATATTAGAAAGAATTTAAAATGGGAAAAACTGCCTGAAAGGCAGAAACCACTGTCTACTGGCTCTACCGACAATGGAAAAGAACTACTGCTATTACTACTTATCATTTCTATAGCGCTATTAGATGTATGCAGTGATGTACACTTGAACATATAAGAGACAGTCCCTGCTCGACAGAGCTTACAATCTAATCAGGACAGACAAAAAGGACAAATAAGGGATAAGGGAATTACTTAAGGTGGGAATGACACAACAGACATGGGTACTGAACAAGTGACTAGGGGTTAGGATTTAATAGCAGCTTCAAAAAGGTGGGTTTTTAGCCTACATTTGAAGACGGCCAGAGATGAAGCTTGACGTATTGACTCAGGAAGCCTATTCCAGGCGTACAGTGCAGAAAGATAAAAGGAACGGAGTCTGGAGTTAGCAGTGGAGGAGAAGGGTATAGATAAGAGAGATTTATCCAATGAATGGAGTTCCTGGGGAAGAGTGTAGGGAGAGAGAAGTGTGGAGAGGTATTGAGGAGCTGCAGAGTGAAAGCATTTGTAAGTCAGAAAGAGGAGTTTGAACTGTATGCAGAAATGGATAGGAAGCCAAGGGAGGAAAGGGCTAATATGAGCATAGCAGCACTGGTGGAATATAAGTCATGCAGCAGAATTTTGAAGAGATTGAAGGGGAGAGAGATCATAGGCAGTCGGTGGCCCAACTGTTTGGGGAAGCTAAAGGGGGCGGGGTTAGGGGTGGGGCCAGGGGTGGAGCTTAAACCCATAATTGTCTGATCACACACAGAAAAAAAATAAATAAAAATAAATGTCACAATTAATACCTTTTATTAAATTTAGATATTAGTTATGTATCATATGTTGAAGAATAAAGTGGTTGCTCAAAGCATATACTAACCACAATCGCTCAACTGCAAAACACTATGCACAACTTTGTGCAAAAACACACTCAGAACCTTACTGTACCATAAATATTACACTGGGCAGAACCTAATACACCAATATACCACCCATACGGAAAATGCAGACCGTCAACAATATTGAAACAAGGGATCATAATTTCACAATTCTCATGTAGAGCCACAAAACATCCTAATTCATGTTTAATGTGGGATAAAATGTCATAAATAAGTAAATAAACTTTTAATGTTGAACACCTAATTCTCAAAGTGGACATATTCCAAACACTATAATGAAAATAAAATGATCTTTTCTACCTTTGTTGTCTGGTGACTTTGTTTTTCTGATTGTGCTGGCCCAGTATCCGATTCTGCTGCTATCTGTCCTCTTAACTCCGTTTCCAGGGCTTCCTTTCCATTTATTTCTTTACTTTCCGCCTTTCTTCTTCATTTCTTGTCCTACATCCGTAAGTAAAAGCTGGGTCCTCCGCAAACTTGACTGTCCAGTGGATCCAGCTTTTGCCTATTTTTTTCATCCATGTGCAGTTTTTCTACTCTCTTCCTTTTCCGTCATCTCATCTCCTTCCTCACTCCTCCCTCCCCCTCCATGTCTAGCAACCCTCCTCTCCCCCGCCCTCCCCTCCATCAACCCATGTCCAGCAACTCTCCTCTCCCCTGCCCTCTCCTCTCCCCTTCATCCACCATGTGCAGCAACCCTCCTCTCCCCTCCCCTCCATCCACCCATGTCCAGCAACCCTCCTCTCCTCTGCCCTCTCCTCTCCTCTTCATCCACCATGTGCAGCAACCCTCCTCTCCCCTTCCTTCCATCCACCCATGTCCAGCAACCCTCCTCTCCCCTGCCCTCTCCTCTCCTTCCACCATGTGCAGCAACCCTCCTCTCCTCTCCCGTCTGCCCTTGCTCCCCGATAGGCAGCCCTCGTTTCCTTCCTGCCCCCCCCCCCCCCCGCCGTACCTTTAAATATTATATTTTTGCTGGAGTTGCGGGCAGCGCCGGCATTGAAGGCATCAGCAGGCTCATCTCGGTTCCAGCAGCCTTCCCTCGCAACAGTCACATGATGGCTCCGCCCTCGCAGAAACAGGAAATACGTCAGAAGAGGGCGGAGCCATCATGCGACTTGCGAGGGAAGGCTGCTGGAACCGAGATAAGCCTGCTGCCTGCTCAACGCCAGCAAAAATATAATATTTAAAGGTGCGGCAGGCAGCGGCAGGGGGGGGCAGCGTCGGTTGGGCTGGGGAGGCTTAGCCTCCCCAGGCCTCTTATACGGGGCGCCTATGAGACAGATGGCTTAGTGGGAGACCTGTGAGAAGCAAGTTCCAATAGTCTCAGCAAGAGGTGATAACAGTGTGGATAAGGGTTTTGGTAGTGTGCTCAGAAAGGAAGGGATGAATTTTTGGTGATATTATAGAGAAAGAAATGACAGGTACTAGAAGACTGTTGGATATGTTTAGAGAAAGAGAGAGTGGAGTCAAAGATGACCCCAAGGTTAAGAGCTGATGAGAAATGGATGATGAGAGTGTTATCCATAGAGATAGGGAAGAAGAGAGGTGGGTTTAGGGAGAAAAATAAGAAGCTCAGTCTTGGTCATGTTTAGTTTCAGATGGCAGCAAGACATCTAGGCAGGATGATACTTTGTCCTGGATTCCTGCTGAAATTTCTAGTGTGGAGAGGTAGATCTGGGAGTCATCAGAATAAAGGTGATACTGAAAACCATGGGATGAGATCAGAGCACCAAGGGAAGACGTACAGATGAAGAAAAGAAGAGGTCACAAGACAGAGCCCTGAGGTACACCAACTGATAGGATAGAAGTGGAGGAGGACCCACCAGAGCATACACTAAAAGTGCGATGGGAGAGATACGAAGAAAAACAGGAAAGGAGCCATGAAATCCAAGTGAGGACAGCATATTAAAGAGTAGGCGGTGATCAACAGTGTCAAAAGCAGCAGATAGATCAAGAAGGATGAGGATAGAAAAGAGACCTTTAGATCTGGCAAGGAACAGGTAATTGGAGACTTTAGCAAGGGCTCTTTTAGTTGAATGAAGAGGTTGAGAACTTGTGCAAAAAGATTCTGACCATCAATGTGTAACTGCAGGAGTGTGAGTCCGTGGGGAACATTGCAGGGGGGGGAGTGGTTTGCTTGATTCAAAATTTGCAAATTAAGATTCTGAGTGACCACCAATGCCAGGGATGTGACTGTGACCATGGGGCCCCTGGAAGCGCGAGGTCCTGTGCGGCCGCCCCTGCCTAAGACCGGCCCTGGGAACTGCTTTATTTATTGAACAGATCTATACCTTGCCTAGTCACTTAAAAGTTCAAAACAAGTTACAATGAACATTCAAAAGTCTCAGGACAATCTAAGCATGGGAGACCAGTGTCGAGAAATAACTTAACAAGCACAAAATATACAGATAGAACATTCAAAAAGGTTTGCTAATCATTAAGGGGGGCAATTCTATAATTGGGTACCTCCATTTAGATGCCCTGAGTGTGGGCGGTAGGACCCTATTTTTTAATGGAACTTAAGTGTCTAGGTTCTATTAGAGAATACTAGCGTATTAAATATGACCAAAACCGAGCTTCTCATTTTCCCCCCCAAACCCACCTCCCCGCTCCCCCCGTTTTCTATTTCTGTTGATGGCTCTCTCATTCTCCCTGTCTCCTCAGCTTGAAACCTTGGGGTCATCTTTGACTCTTCTCTCTCCTTCTCTGCTCATATCCAGCAGACCGCCAAGACCTGTCGTTTCTTTCTTTACAACATCCGTAAAATCCGCCCCTTTCTTTCCTAGCACTCTACCAAAACCCTCGTCCACACCCTTGTCACCTCTCGTTTAGACTACTGCAATCTGCTTCTTGCTGGCCTCCCACTTAGTCACCTCTCCCCTCTCCAGTCGGTTCAAAACTCTGCTGCCCGTCTCATCTTCCGCCAGGGTCGCTTTACTCATACTACCCCTCTCCTCAAGACCCTTCACTGGCTCCCTATCCGTTTTCGCATCCTGTTCAAACTTCTTCTACTAACCTATAAATGTATTCACTCTGCTGCTCCCCAGTATCTCTCCACACTCGTCCTTCCCTACACCCCTTCCCGTGCACTCCGCTCCATGGATAAATCCTTCTTATCTGTTCCCTTCTCCACTACTGCCAACTCTAGACTTCACGCCTTCTGTCTCGCTGCACCCTACGCCTGGAATAAACTTCCTGAGCCCCTACGTCTTGCCCCATCCTTGGCCACCTTTAAATCTAGACTGAAAGCCCACCTCTTTAACATTGCTTTTGACTAGTAACCACTTGTAACGACTCGCCTCCACCTACCCTCCTCTCTTCCTTCCCGTTCACATTAATTGATTTGATTTGCTTACTTTATTTATTTTTTGTCTATTAGATTGTAAGCTCTTTGAGCAGGGACTGTCTTTCTTCTATGTTTGTGCAGCGCTGCGTATGCCTTGTAGCGCTATAGAAATGCTAAATAGTAGTAGTAGTAGTAGTAGGTTCTATTAGAGAATACTAGCGTAACCCAGAATCAGCAAGCGTAACATTTGGTGGAGCAGGGCATAAATGGGGCTCCTATGGCTGGTGTAAGTGTGAGTGCCTAACATTTAGGTGTCTGCACTTATACCTTCCAAAGAGCTTAAGTGGTAGCCCTACCTATGTCCTGCCCATTTGTACGCCTACCTTGCAAATACATACTATACAAGATAGCTGTGCATTTACAGAATAGTATTTAGGTGGCATACCAACACATGTGCACTTAATACATGCAATGGGTGCATAAAGGTTAGCGCCTAGTCTACAGAATTGTCCTTCACACTTCTGCCTAAACAGGTAGTTTTCAAACCCTTTTGAAACACACAAACACTTGTTATGGCATTTAGCTTGTAAAAGCTTAGCCAGGTAACTAGAAGAGCGATTATGCACAATTTTAAATACCTTAAGTAATGTCTTATATTTAACTCTAGCATCTACAGGAAGGGATCACAGAAGAATATTTGCTTCAACACCATCACCAGATGTTCTGCACTATCTGAATTGCCCTTTGTTGAAGCAGGCAACCTCCAATAAATTATGTTACAATAATCTAGGTAAGATTGTATTAAAGCCTGCGATACCATATGGAACTCCTCCTAGGGCATGAGAGCCCACAGACAGCGCACAACTGTAACTTTATGAAAAACAAATTTCATCACTCTCTTAATGGAATATGGGTCGTGCATTTGATAAACTGTCTTTCTGTGGTACAACCAAAACAGTTTACATATTAATGGGCTAGATTCTACATATAGCGCCTTACAATCGGCACTGTAAAAAATATACCTAGGTGCATTCTATAAACTACGCCTAAAATTAGGCACAGTTTACAGAAAACACCTAGTGCTCGTCTGCATGACTAAATTTAGTCATGGGCATTTATGCCTAATAAAACTTGGTGTAAAGGCCTATGCCTGAGTTAGGCGTGAACTGTGTGTATTCTATAACAGTACACATAGATTTTAGAAATGCCTATGATCCGCCTATTTCACGCCCCCTTTTCAAATATGCAACTTAGATTTTACGAACATTACTTGACAGAATTCGATTAGACAGTTCTGAGTGTAAATTCTAATTAATACCAATTAGTGTCAATAATTACTTGTTAAGTGACAATTATTGGCACTGACTGGCTTGTTAAGATAATTAAGTTGTGAGCGCTAATCAGAATACGACCTGATTTGCACATGCAACTCAAGTCTCACTATATAGAATCCGGGGGTATAATACTTATGAGGATAGACAGGGAATGTTGTGCAGTAAAAACTCTGGGTAAAAGTGAGTCAAAACTGGGTATCAAATTTAAAATACAAGAGAATGAAACAAGTATTTTTTCTAATCTTTTACCACTGCTTTTTTCTATCCATTTCTTTTATGTCTCCTCTCTATTTGTCTATTTTGTTGTCTTTTCAGTCATTATTATCTTCAAATTTGTCCTTGTTTTTCTATTTCCTATAATCTCCTTCTCTTTCCTCTTACTATTCAAAACCAGCTTTCATTCCAGTTTCTCTCCTCCTTCTTCCACAATTTTCTTCTTCCTTATTTCTCCCCAGCTTTCTTTCTTTCACTCCTTTTATCACTCACTCTGTCATTCCATCTCAATATTATCATCTTATCTCAGTTGATCACTTTCCAACTTTCTCATCCACCCTTCGTTTCTTCTCTGTATTCCACTTTCATTTTCACTCAGCCACTCCACCCATCTTAAAGCACCCTTGTCCTTTTTTTCATTTCCTAACTCTCTTGCCTTTTCTCCATCTTGGCACTCACCATCCCAGCCCACATCTCCGCTCTGAAGTGAAAGCAGCAGAGCAGGCAGACAATGGCAGCAGACAGGAGAAGTAAGAGTGTGGTGCTTATAAGACCTGCGATGACCATGCCTCCAGGCAGAGCTACTACAGGCACATTGAGTTGAGTTTCCTGTGTTTGTGTTCTGGAGTTGTGCCTGCAGAAAGATCCATGGTCTCTATTTATAGCTTTGGTCTTTACCATTACCATTCCCTGCCAGCACCTCTCTTGTCATTTGTTCTGGTGGCTTTTTACCAGAGCCACAATCCTATCAGTGTGTACAGCAACGTCCTTTTCCAATCAGAACCTTAGGAAAAGGAAATAAAGTGAATCTTCAAATAATGCACTTTCCTGTGTAGAGAACTCAGGCTCCTGCACATAAAGGATGCTGCCAGAATGGAAGATTGTTGAACTGTTACTGACATAGTATTAGTTCGATATTCACTGTAAAATCAAGTTTTGCCTCATTTTTTTGCAATAACTCACATAATCTCCTGGGAAGTCCTAGACACATAAGCACACAAGCAGTTGCCCTTCACTAACCTCATTAGTTCTTCCACTTTATCATCTACGTCCAGGTCCTCTTCTGATGCTTCAAAACTGTACGACCTCTGACCGATGCTGTTTGTGTGATAGCGAGTGGGTGACATCTTGCCGTTGGACGTTGGTAACCTCTCATTGCTTTCCCTCCCATTCTGATTGGTAGTGCAAGGCTGTGGGGAGGTGTCACAACTATTGCTTGGTGAGGGGGACATCCCACAATGCTGTGTCTGTGTAGAAGCTGTGACAGTTGAGGACGTTGCTGGGACATTATTACTACTGTTGCCATAGGAACTACCTCCATAGCTAGACCTTCTCCCAAACTTATCACTGTGTTCTTGATCGAGCCGGTCCAAGGTGTCCAAAGCATGGAGTATTTCATGTTTGGTCATTCCAGTACGTCGTAGGCGCTGGAGTAGGTCTATCTGTTCTATGGTAAATCTGGGTTCATCTGTATAATGAGACATGGCTTCCAGCAAACTACAAAATAAAAAATTTAAGGCAGTTAAGCAAGATATACAAAACGCTCTCTTCGCTACATAGCATGTGAACACAAAAAGATGAATGGGCTGTGTAAGAATTAAGCTAACACAGGTATCTTCATATCACCCAAGAACAAATATTCTGATAACTACATGGTCTTTCACTATCTTAGTGGTATTCTAAAACAGTCAAAAAAAGAAAGCATTACAATTCTTACATAGCATCTTTCTTCAAAGCATTTTGGAATACAGTAGAATTATTACCCACTTATATTTGGTACTCTATTAAAGGGCAATTCTATAACATATTTGCTCACATTTACACACACATTACATGCATAAATGTTTTGAATACTATATTTATTTACATAAATGCTAGTATGGCATCTAAGCGCTATTCTGCAAATACCCGCTTAATTTACACAGCGCATATTTGCAAGGGGAAGAGCATAGATGGGTCATAAGCTGGGTTCCAATGCACAGCCCCACTCTGCAACAATTCCAGTACATCAGCTCTTTGGCTGGCATAAGAGTACCTAGGTGTGTTGATAACAGATTATGCTAGTCTTCAATAACAGAACCTAGGCACCTCCAGATGCCTAATCAGAAGCTCCAGTTACAGAATTGCCCCTCTTAGAAGGTAATTTTAAAAGGCACGTCAACTGGTAAAACAACATAAAATGTGCAGAAATAGCCTTTACAAAATCATCTGGCTATGTATGTTAACTTATCTGCATTCAACCTGTGTGCACATTAGTTAATCCAATATAAGCAAAGATAGTCTTGGGGAGGAGTTAGTGTTGACACACATAAAGGATAATTCTATAACAGTACGCCTATTTGTAGGTGTCAAGGAGG